>NW_024427667.1:0-92765 GCF_017562075.2 Anopheles merus | reverse complement strand
GTGTGTGTGTGTGTGTGTGTGTGTGTGTGTGTGGTGCGTACGTGTGGAAACCCGAAAACTGTTTGATTCTGATGCGTACATTTTTATCCGCTGCGGCTACAAATTCTATGCATTTTCGATCAGGTAGCGGAGAGACCACACAACAATTGATTGGCACCACCATCTTTGCGATCGGTTCTGCTGTTGGGGGTATTAAAAAGAAACACGATCGAAGCAATCGTGCATGTAATATGTAGAACATTTCTTTCCAATTCAGCTAGCGGACGCAAGTGGAATCAAAACTTGAATTGAACTCATACAAAAGAGGATTCTGGATTGGTTTATTACGGTGCGCGTATGGTGCTGCACCTGTCCGTCCAGAATCTCGCGGCTTGTTGACTTAGAGTCGGTATCATGAGTCATGACGCCGTGCGACCGGCACTGCCTTGGAATGGGTAAGGCTCGGTAGGTTCATGTCCTTTGTTCAAGTGTATTCCGTGCATTTGTCGTGCCACGGCGGTTGACCCGGCAGCAACAAAGTCATAACAAACTCTTCAAAGTTCTTTTTCTTATTATTATTCTTGTCATTACGGCCTACGCGATCACGTTGGCCTTTTCAGGACTTGAGTACCACGTAGCCGGATAGTTAGTTCTTGCTACGGCGGACGGTTCATACGCGGTTAGAACCCACGACGAGCATGCAGATGTGAGGAATGACGGCGGTGCTGCGGGACCGCTCCTATCCAGCGTGCAACTTGCATACTGCCACACTCTCTCCTGCCCGGTGCATACGCAGCAGGCAGCAGGAAGGATGCACCTCCTCAACAAAAAAACACCGTCATGAACCAGCGGTGGACCTAACGGTAGGCGGACTAGGCGGTCGCCGAAGATTTCTAGTCTGTAGTATGTCGTATGTCTACAAGTGGACAGACAATTAGCGACAAGGGCCCCCGGAAAGATGGTCGTTAGGGCTCCGTGGCTGGAGAACCATTTGCACCTCCCCTCCCCCCATGGCGACAACAATTTTAGGGCCTGTGACCGATGATCGTAGGGGTCCCATGGCCACCCCCCCCATCCGCTGGCAATTTAAGTATACTGTTCAATCGTCCAACAGCTGTGTGTCAGTACCCCCTCCTCAGGGGCCTCAATTCGTCTTTCCGCCTTTCATGAACACCTTCCTTTCTTTGACTGATGGATCATAACATTCCGGAAGAAATTACATTTGACGACAGTTTTGCATACACACGCACACTCACAACCATGCGCAGGATGCTTAGCATATCTATGTAATCCACAACAGACGAAAGCAAAAGCTTAGTGTTATGCTTAATGCTTAGCACGTTCAGTTGGATGGCAGGCCCAGGACTGCCAGTGAACTTTCCAGTATGCCGATTTCACAATCAGCTTGCGTTCTAGATGCCGGCGGAACGGTAAGCTCATGAAAATCAGCGCCGGGCTAAATGTGTTAATGCGAATTAGGGTTCTGCGCGTTGCACAGCAAACCCTCTATCGTGCTAGCGATTCCTTAGTCATTTTTATATTGCAGTGTTTGAACTCATTGCAATTTATGGTTTGATTTGTGAAAATGTAACTTCATCGCCGCAATGTTTGTTAACGGCATTTTTAGGCGCCACAACAGCTCGCGAGCATTGTCCACACGCGAGAAAGAGATGGCGCTATGGAGGGAAAAAGCACGGACGACGGCTGACAGCGATTGGCCGTCTGATGCACCAACACATCCAAACCTTCGGCAGCGCGCTCAGGCGAGGGGAATGAGGCGGAGCCAGGGACGGGCAGCTCGACGAGCTGCTCGACAAATTTTCCGTTGGAGAGAAAAGGAAGGCATGAAAAAATTCTCAGAACGCCATAACGCCTTCCGTCGCTTTGCACAGCGGGATGTCATTACGCTTTTTTTGTTTTGTCTTGTTTTTTTTTGCTTGATGCTTGCCTTGCAAGAAAATTACCTTTCGTGTTTCTGCTTACAGCATTTTTCTCTTGCTTCACCTGGCAACCTTTCACTTTTACTTCCGTCACGATACTCGTGTTTCTGTTTTTGGTAGTGCCGGTTGTATCTTCCAACGTAATATAATTCCCGAGTGCACATCTAACATTTAACGTATTCTCTTCCAGCCGAGTGCCTCCTGCACTTCATTTTCAACCGAGATGTATTACAGGCATTGCGACAATGCGATCATAATTTCTTACTCCGATGTTCATCGTCAACCTCGTTCTTCGTCAACTTCTTCCGATCAACCTCCTCCGTTCAACCTTCCTGTTACTCGTACTGCAGTTCAATTAACTGATTAGCCCTTAATGTGCAAGATCATATTGTGAATTTACTAACTGGCAATATTGGTATATTAGACTTATAGATTCACTTATTTCTTATTCTTCTTTTTTTTCGTTGTATCCTTAATGTATAATTAACAAAAATTGGGTTTTTTATAGATGTACATGAAAACCATAGAAATTTTGGTATGTTTCTCGCGCATGTAATCCTTCGTGGTTTTCGTTTCGAACCAATCTTATTCTATTAGTGTTCATGTACGTCTATTTACAATCTAATCTTAATTCTAATTTTTCGATGCAAATCCTAATCCTAATTCATATTTAATAACTCCTAAACAATAATTCAACGCAGGACGTGGAAAGATCCTCTTTTTTTTGTTTTTTTTTTATTCGTTAAATCGTTTGAGTCGATTATTATGTACTCTTTCGAGTTTTTTCCCATTCTTTATAACGGACGTTTGTGCACTTGGTATGTCAACCACTTCATACGGTCCCTTCCAAATACTTTGCAGTTTCTGGCCCGTGCCAGTAGCATTATTCCTCATCAATACTAATTCACCCCACATGGGCTTCCAATCGATTGCTCCACGGTCATATAGTTGTTTTCGTTGTTCCTTTGATAGTTTCAAATTGTTTATGGCCAGTTCGTGCATGCCTTTCTATCTATCCTGTAGTTCTTCACAATAATCACCATAATTATGCTTATTGTCCGATTTATAAACTGAAGTCGGTAATCTCGCTTTTCTTCCAAACATTAATTCGAATGGTGTAAATCCAGTAGAATAATTTACCGTAGTGTTATACTCAAACATAAAATATGGTAACCATTCATCCCATGTTTGAGGTTTGCCCTGTACATATTGCCTTAGATATGTCTTCAGTTCTCTATTTGATCTTTCTACCAGGTTAGCTTGTGGGTGGTAAGCGCTAGTGTTAATTTTTTTTATTTTTAGGAGCTTGCAGGTGTTTTTCATAACTTCGCTCATAAAATTCGTTCCCTGGTCTGTAACTATTTGTTTAGGAGTGCCACGTACACAAATAATTCTTTCCACAAAACTCTGTGCAACTGTTTTAGCTTCCTGATTTGCTAAAGGGGCTACGGTTAGGTAACGCGTTAAGTCATCCTGCATGACAAGCCCATATTTGTTTCCTGCATTTGATTCCGGTAGGACTACTATGTCGACGAAAAGCTTTTCGATTGGTGCCCCTGACGTGGTCGTTATTTTCAACGGAATTCTGTTATAGCGACCAATCTTGTTCATCTGGCATGATCTACAGCTTTTAACGTACCTCTCAATATCTTTGTACATGTTCTCCCAAAAGAACATATCCTTAATCCTCTTCTTCATTCGTCTAACTCCTACATGACCTCCTAAGGGTGCATCGTGAAATTCTTTGAGAATTGTGTCTATTTCCTTCGGTTCTATTTTTATTCGATCTAAACCGGATGTGTAATTTTTTAGTTTGGTTTTATCTATTTGCTTTATGTTGTTTAACCTCTCCTCCCTCCGTAGTTCATTTTCGTTCGTTTCCTTATCTATATTCATTTTTCTCAAATCACCCCAATGATCTTCTTGTTCTTCTTCGACAACCTTGTCGTTTGTAATTTTGATTTGATGTTTTTGTTTATCTTTTATACCCTTTTGTTGTTGACGTGTAATTACAGCCATCGTACTGTTTGTTTTTTTGTACTTCTTCTACTTCTCTCAACGTTACCCCAGGGAGTCGTGAGAGAAAATCAGCAACCACATTTTCTTTTCCTTTTTTATATCGTATCTCGCATTGTACGCCTTGTAGCCTCAGCCTTAACTTTGACAATATTGGTGAATTTTCTTTGAGGCGCCAGATGGAAACTAAGGGTCTGTGGTCTGAATATATCACAAATTTCTGCCCGTATATGTAGTGTTTGAAATAATCTACGGCCCAAACAATTGCTAGTAACTCTTTTTCGATTGGATGGTACCGATTTTCCGCTCCAACAAGAGTTCTAATAGCATAAGCGATTGGTTTATCCATTGTTTTTTCATTCGATAACACAGCACCAAGCGCATAATCACTAGCATCTGTGGTAATTGTGAAAATGTCATCATAGTTTGGTCGTACGAGTAAGGGTTCTGAGATAAGAAAACTTTTTAGTTTGACAAAGGCCGTGTCATACCTTTCATCCCAATCGAACTTTGCATCTTTTTTAAGCAGCTCGTGCAAGGGTTTCCGGACGTCTGATACATGAGGTATAAATTTGCCATAAAAAATTATCGCCCCCAGAAAGGACCGTAATTCTTTTAGGGTTTTCGGCGTTCGCATTTTAATTATGGCTTCTACGTTTGCTTGCATGGGATTGATACCCTTCTCGCTGACTGTGTGGCCTAGGTAATTAATCTCTCTATGTAAAAGTTTGCATTTGGTAGGTTCTATTTTAAGATTGTGCTGTCTTAGTCCCTCTAACACCTTAATCAAATTCAAATTATTTTTTTTCACTGTTTCCCCAAACACAACAATGTCATACAAATACGCTAATGCTTTGACCGGTTGAATTGTGTAGATAACCGTGTTCATTAAATTTTGAAACGTTGATGGACTATTTTTCAAACCCATGGGCATTCTGGTAAACTCATAATGCCCCTTCAACGTCGAAAATGCAGTCTTTGAAATCTATGGGAATCTGAAAAAATCCCGATTTAAGATCGATGGTTGAGAAATATTTGCTATTCCCTATACTATCCATAATGTCATCTATCCTAGGGATGGGATAAATGAAAGGCTTCGTTATTTCATTTAGTGCCCTGAAATCTACTACAATTCGAAATTTCTTTTCTTCATCCCCATTTCCTTTTTTTGGTATGCACATAACTGGTGCGTTCCAAGGGCTTTTGCTTGACCTTATTATGTTCTGCTTTTGCATTTCTTCTATCTGGTCTTCCATTATTTTGTTTAAAGCAGCAGGGAATCTATATTGCCTTTAGTATATAGGGATGTTTGAATTTGTCTCTATTCCGTGTTTTGCTGCTTGTGTATGTGTCAGCTTATCCCCTGGCAGGAAAAATATGTCGGTAAAGTTATTGCGCGATAATGTCGGTTGGGGGATAGTTTGAATGAGTTGGCATCCCAACCGACATTATCGCGCGACATTTTAAAATTTTGTATGAGAAAAAACGGGCTCAAAACGTTCTCAAATCGTGCTCATTAGCAGCACTAAAGAGCACGTCCCTGCAACGGTGCGACAGCGTGTATCATACATCTAGTTTCTGTATACTACATTATTGTTCAATTTCTTTCATTCTCTCCATTCTCCCTACAAAGACTCTTACTCTCATTTGTCCATTATGCACATGCTTACGCTCTTTATTGTACCTTCTTACTCGCACATACATATTTACATACTCACACCATTCACACTGCCTAAAACCGGTGTGGGATACACACGTACCCGTCTTGCCTGCCTTCTCTCCTCGTTCTTCCAGCTCCAGCTTTGCCTTCGTC
Source organism: Anopheles merus (assembly GCF_017562075.2). NCBI lineage: Eukaryota > Metazoa > Arthropoda > Insecta > Diptera > Culicidae > Anopheles > Anopheles merus. The sequence continues at coordinate 87,017 of NW_024427667.1, read as the reverse complement.
GAATGGTGTGTACGCGTCCTGCTTGCCTCTCTCTTGCTGCTCCCACGTGCTGCACTAGCAAGTTGGATGTTCGTCTCTACCTTCCTGCCGCTTCTCCTCTACCAGGCGCTAGCACGTTGGAGGATCGGATCGTTCCTGCCTTCTTTCCTCTCCTGTTCTGTTTTCGGTACTCCAAGGGATAGAAGGAAATATTATCTATTTTGCCAACAGCTGTTCAATTTAACGTCAAGCACCATACTTACCAACCAATTGAATATTGCTTCTGTCGTGGTCCGTGCTTACTTCCGTTCGTGCGTGTGTTACGATTTCTTTAAAAAAACGAAATTGATTTTATATCACAATTATCAATACAATTCAGTTTGATATAAATTGATATAACCTGTTATTGAAAACTGTACTTACCAAACAGTTTTTCCGTACTGGTTTCACGAGAGAAAAAAAACGGACACACACCGACGCGTCCTACCGCTTGCAAACTTGATTTCACACTACCACATTTTCATGTGAACGCGAAGCAACGCCTTCCTCGTGTGGCTACACAGGTATTCCCCGATATACGCCATACTCGATAGACACGATTTCGCTACACGCTTTTTTTCTAAATTTGAAAGTTCTTTGAACAAATTGTACTAATTTTAGAAATCGAATGTCAAATGCAAAATAAATTCCCTTTTGGTTGAATATTAAAAACCATTTCAAAAGGTATAAAATTGAAAAATTCAGTATAAATTAGATCGAATAATTTGACTGAAAACCTCGAAATTCGACTTTCGCTAATATTCGAGATATGCTATTGCCTCCGGTCCGCATTGATAGCGTATATCGGGGAGTACCTGTAAAACGATACAAAGAGCGGGCGAGAGGAGAACACTTGCGTGAACGATTGGTGTAGCAAGCGAAATTGGACAAGTCCCAGAAAAGCGAGACGCAAGAGTTTCTCTCTAACGATGGAAAGAGAAGAGCCATATGAAACATGAGGATGTTTGGTGTGACACAGCCAAGTTGCGAGCAAAACCAGACCAACACCCAGAAGGGCGAGGCAGAACGAAAAATTTTCTGAATGTTAGAATGAGAAAAATGATAGATACACATAAAAATCGCGCGATAATGCCGGTTGGGATAGTCGTGCTGAGGCAACGTGTGATATGTATCATGCGATGTCTTTTCACCGTGCATGCGTCTGTATTATTATTATTATTATTTATTTAATCTTCAACGGGCCGTATGGCCTAATTAAGATGTAACAGTTCAATTAAAAAAAAAATACAAAGCAAAAACAAGATTTGCATCGCAATTCACTGCGGCCACGGCAAAAGCCGGAGACGTTCCTTGAAGCACTGAGTTGAGATGTCGAAGTCGAAGCAATCCGAGACAGTGTTGAAGACAGCCGACATGCGGAACATAGGGTCAGACCGACCAGCACTGGAACGGGGTTGAGCGAGCCGTAGAGTTTCTCTAGACCTAAGTGTTCGGGATGGTGCATAGATATCGACTCGATGCAACAAAGGCGATGAGTCGATAGAGCCATTTAGCAGTCCAGCGATGAAAGAGCACTGTGCATTGCGTCTTGTAACCGAAAGAGGTTCAAGGCCTAGGTTCCTAATGGAGGAAGATTATGGCGATCCTGCCAGGGAAGTAGGCGTAGGGCATATCTCGTGAGCTTACGTTGAATCGCCTCAAGTCGAGCAATTGAAGAAGCGGTAGTTGGGCTCCAGACTACGCACGAATATTCCAGAACCGAACGAACGATGCAGTTGTACACAGCTTTGATGCACATGGGGTTGCGGAATTCATTAGTTGTCCGGATAACCACGCCAAGTAATTGATTTCCTCTGGCTACAACGTCATCGATATGCTGTTTAAAGTTCAAACTAGAGTCAAGCAGAACGCCCAGGTCTTTGGCATGATTCTGTCGATTAACTGCAGTGCCGTCCATGAAGTAGGTCCCATTCACTGGGCTCCTGCATCGACTAAAAGACACACAGTAGCATTTCTCGATGCAGATAGTCAGTCCATTACGCTTGCACCACGAACAGAAAATTTCGATGCAGTCTTGCAGGAATGTACAATCACCTGTGTTGTAAATAGGCGCAAACATTTTTGCGTCGTCGGCAAACAGGCTGATACTGTCGAGAGGTAAAGCGAGGGTAACATCGTTGATAAACAATATGAAGAGAAGCGGGCCAATATTGCTTCCTTGTGGCACACCCGAGCTGCTGACTATTTCTTTGGACATGTGCTTATCAATTTTCACGATGTATGTGCGATTAATTAGGTAAAACTTAAGCCACTGTACGAGCGAGCTGGGAACTCCTTGCTTATCGAGTTTAGCGAGAAGAATTGCGTGCGGAAGAGAGTCGAATGCTGCTTTCAGATCTGTATAAATTGCATCGACTTGAGCTCCGGCATCAATTTGACTAGTGCAATAGGTTACAAATTCCACCAGGTTCGTGGTAGTCGACTTTTTTGGCACGAATCCATGTTGATACGGGCTTAGGTAGCTGCGGCATGCATGTAGCAGATGCTTGTATATCACTAGTTCGAACTTCTTGGCAATGGCACACAAAGATGTAATACCCCGGCAGTTGATGGCATCTGTCCTGTCGCCCTTTTTGTAAATAGGAACCATCCAAGATTTCCTCCATGTTTTGGGAAAGTTGCCATTGGCTAGCGATGCATTGAACAATTTTGCAAGGATAGGTGCTACTGTCGTTTGGCAGCGGCTGATAAAACGATCGTTTAGGGCTGATAAAACGATCTCACTGTCGATGAAAGGAGTGCTCATGTTAATTGCGCCAGCCGGAGTGTTGACGAGAGCAGCATCAATGGTATCGGTATCATTCATGGCCGGTGAAAAGCAATCTGCGAAGCAATCCGCGAAGAGATTGCACATTTCATTAGTGTTGGCACTTGTTGCTCCTTTGTACGTAATGGATTTCGGTGTATGCGTGGATTTTGTTTTGCGGTTGTAGAAGCGCCAAAACGAGTCAGGCCACCTGCAGAGGTTACGTTGAATTTTACTCAAATATCTGCGATATCGAAACCTGTTATAGCTGCAGTATAAAGAGTGCATGTCAAAGTAGATCGAGCGAGATCTTTGGCAGCGGCGCGTTTGGTAGTGACGATAAGCAGCTCTTTTTACACGTTTGAGTCGTTTGAGTGTGCGGTTCGCCCAGGGGGGGTTAGGTTTAGAACGCTGAACTGGGACGCATACAACAAAGGCTTGCAGCATGAAGGACGAGAATGAACATACTGCTTCGTCAAGTGAAACAAAATTGGAACAATGAAAGCTATTGTTAAACATTGATATCATGTCGTTCAGTTTCACATAGTCAGCTTTAGCAAAGTTATAACGATAAAATGCGGTTGTCGTCGAGTTTTGTCGAGTCGTCGAATTGCGTCGGGTCGACGAGTTAATACGTATATTGAAGTCAAACGCCGGATGGTAGGAGTCAAGAGGTACAAGCGGAACAACACTTGGAAAGACAGGCGAACACAATTTAGTTGCAGCATTGTTAGCGTAGAGCAGGTCAAGCATGCGTCCGTGCGAATTATTGATGTGATTAAGTTGCACTAATCCGTTAAATTTAAATCCATCCACAAAGGTGTTGTTGGCCAGTGAGCGCGCATTTGTGCATTCATGCAGTGGTTGCGATGAGAACGAAAATTCCACTTCAACATAAATTCACTTATAGACTCCGAAGCGGTCTCATGGTACAGTCGTCAACTCGTACGACTTAACAACATGCCCGTCATGGGTTCAAGCCCCAAATAGACCGTGCCGCCATACGTAGGACTGACTATCCTGCTATGGGGGGGGAATCAATAAGTCACTGAAAGCCAACCCCACAAGTGGGTTGGCAGGCCTTGACCGGCATCTGTTGTTGAGCCAAAGAAGAAGAAGAATAAACTCCGAAAATGAACCAAAACAACATGCCGCAGTCCGGTAGAGGTAAGAAGATTCCTGCATCTGGAAAAAAGATCCCGCAGTATTTTGGAGCAGGAAAATGAAGAACCTGGAACTAAAAAAAAGATAAGATTGCAATGCATTGTTTACATGTTCGATTGTTAAATGTATGCAATTATTTTCAGCGTGCAATATAGTCCAACCGAAGTCAATCCGACAAATTAGTGCAAATTTTAAAACCGTCATCAAACCGTCAAAGACAAAAACGGAAACCATAGGTAAGACAATATTTGTAGAAAGAGAAACAACAACAACAACAGAAAGAGAAACATCAACAACAAGATCTCCAAAAAAATAGCCAAGAATAATTTCAAACAGTATTAGTAGAAACACAATTTTAAGAACAATACTAACAAGATCCAACAACAAATGTTTCCACATCAAATGGTATGAAGTGCCTGAACAATCTTAAAAAAATCCTATTTTTAAATATTAATCTATTTGCAGTCTCCATGACAGGGTATTCTTCAGTATTTGCCACGTTCTAGATGCAATTCATTAGATGAGCACAACAATATTAACATCACAAATAACATCACTTCTCGCCAGCCAATTGCTATTTATGGCACGGATAACGATTCTCCAAACCTTCCAACCGTTCAAAACCGCTTTGTACCCAAAATGTGGCTTCATTTAGCTAACATTGCTCCTGGCACTTCCTGTGAACAAGTCGTGGAATCTGTGAAACGACGGCTGGCCACAACCGACGTCATTGCATTTAGCTTGATGGGCAAAAATGTCGACACTACTTTGGCTAGACCGATGTCGTTTAAGGTTCAACAAGATCCAACAACAAATGTTTCCACATCAAATGGTATGAAGTGCCTGAACAATCTTAAAAAATCCTATTTTTAAATATTAATCTATTTGCAGTCTCCATGACAGGGTATTCTTCAGTATTTGCCACGTTCTAGATGCAATTCATTAGATGGTGAGTGAGATGATAATAAAATTAAATGTACTTGAATAAGTTTATAAATTTGCTTTGCTACAGATTATCTTTACAACCAATCATTCGAAGAAACCCTATCCATACCGATATCGACACCCGCACCAAATGACAATAGTAGTAATGACAATACCTACAACAACCTCAACTACGACTGCACCTACATCAGCAAATCAGAAAATCAAAAAACAAATTCAACATTAGAGCGCAAATTGGATATTTTAAATACCAAATTAGATTAGGGTAAATGTACCAGTATTGGGCAGGTTAGTGCAGGAGTTTCGCAAAAACTGCTTGTACACTTACAATTTTTATTACTTTTCATGAAAGTGACGTTATTTTGAACGATTAACTATCGAATTATGTTGTGCTATTTTTTATTTGCCGTTTCAAATGCATTTTCTAGGGATATTCATGAAAATGCAAACACAGTTTTTGTTCCATTTTTCGGCAGTTTGGTTCTATTTTCAGCAGGCTGTGCTCCTATTTTCGGCAACGCGAAATCGGGTCGGTAAATGTTTTAATTAATGCCAATAGGTAGACAAAAATGTTGAAAATAGTTTTACACTCTCACTTTCCTAAGATTTGTGTTGTGAAGTACTTAAATTATTAATTTTATGTTGCCCATTTTGGGCATTTTGCTGGCAATTTTTACAGTCATTTTGATTTGAGTTACAAACAAAGTAGGCACTGGAGAAATGAGACTGCCTGACGGCTGTAGAGTACGGCTCCGACTGGCTCACAAATAATTATTTTTCTCTCAAGTTATTGTATAATTTATAGTGAAATTGGTGATATTTGACACAAAAAATGTGGTTTTATGTGTCGAAATACGCATTACAGTTTTCTGATCAAGTTTTAATAGAATATTCAACGAAATCAAAAGTGTGTTTTGTTTCAAGTTTCGGCAGTAGCCCACAGCATTGATCTGTCAAAAATCAACATTTGCCGTGTACCAATTTTCGGCAGCATTGAAAGTGAATAATTACTTTTTTTTAGTGATTTTAAAATTCCAAGCGGGCTAATATAAAATCTGCAACCATAAAAACTTTCATAAAAACCATACTTTTATTGTTTTAGTGGTCTGATTATGTTAATAATGAAACCTGTCGAACTATTAGCTAACGGCAAATCGGCCGAAACATGTTGAACTCTGCACATTTTGTTCGATATTTTGAAAAATATGCATGGAAATGATGTAAATCTTCGTATATGAATAACAAATGAGCATATCTCTATGTAAAACATATGTGATGATAAAATTTTCAACGCGTTTTTGCATAATTACACGTTTTTAGTTACCCTGCCGAAAACAGGTACACTGCCGAATACTGGTACAGTTACCCAACATAATAGATGTATTACACGAAAAATCAGGACATAGTGAGCCAGTGAATGAATTTGTTTTCAAAGCAATACCGGACCAAAAGCAATTAGAGGATTTTGAAAGCCAGCTAGGAGAATCAAACGGTACTTTCAAACAAAAATTTTTAACGGAACTGCGAAGTTCATTAAAGTTAGGGAACTCTATATACCAAATACACTAAGCATTGGACTTACTATTTTCCCGCCAATTTTTAGCTAAAATGACTTTGTCCGGACGCAGTAAAACAGAGCAAAAGATTCCTTTCTCGTCCTCCACGATTATCAAAAAATTATTCTTGGAAATTGTGGAGACAAAATTTGCGAAACCGGCGGAATGATTTTTTTTTAGCTGAGCTCTAGACTGAATCTACCCGGAGCTCGTGCTTCTACTTATCATAATTTTAAGCCTAAACACTAAACAAGGTAATGCTAGAGAAAATAGAATTTATAACAAAGCATGTTCCTTTATATATTTCATAATATTATGTTTATTTATTTATTTATTGAAGATAATTGCGTGGTGCACGCAGGGGCCTTTGCAATATTACAAATAAAATAATACTTAAGATACCTTATTTACTTGCCTTATATTTGAAAACAGACATGAACATTTAAACGTGGCAATGGTAATATTGAAGTCAAAAAAGCAGTAGAACTTATTGAAAGATTTACACATTGAAATAATTGGATCCTGAGCTCCTCTGTAAGTACGGGCCCGGTATATTTTGATCCGAAAATTCCGAGGACGTAGTGCGTGGTCAGGGGCGTACAAATTGATCTTAAGTAGAAGCTCGGGAGCATCAATTTCACCTTTTATCAACTTTGCTACAAAAACAGCTTGTGCTACCTCCCTACGTTTCTCTAAGGACTGCAATCCTAGAAGAAGCCGTCTAGTTTGATAGGTTAGAGCCTGGTCCATGTTCCACCGTAAGGTTCATATAGTTATTTTTGTAATTTTTTTCTGAATGCGCTCAATTCGTGTGGACCAGTTGTTAGTGTGCGGAGACCATGTTACAACATTGAATTCAAGTATGGACCGGACTAAGGCGACGAACAGTTGTTTTAAACAGAAAGGGTCATTAAAATCAGATGTCAGACGATGAATGAAACCAAGCTGCCGATATGCTTTGTCGATGACGTACGAATACTGTTGACGAAAGGAGAGTGATGAGTCAAGAATAGTACCGAGGTCCTTAGTTTCTATGTTACGTGGGATTATACACGAGTCAATATTATAGTCTCGCTTGATAGGGTCTTTTTTATGAGTAAAACTAATCACGCAATGTGTCTCAGCTGTCAAATCGGCATAGTCAGACGTGTTTACGTATAGCTCCGTGATTTATTTTCCGTATTTCGGTTATTTTAACAAACAATCAGTTTTCTATAAGTAAAAAGTTGTGTAGTGGGCTTGCCCACAACGTATTATACATACTTTTAGCAATTGTGCTGGTTCTTCTTCAGTTGCTCGTCGGTCGCATCACCCGCGTAGTGCGTCTATTAACCGGTCAAGGCATCGACCTGTGGATTCCTTTTCAAAATGGAGCATACTTGCAACTCTTGCACAACCGAGATCACCGAAGACCTGATTAGCTGTTATATTTGCAACTCACCGTTCCACATCCGCTGTTCGCGCATTCCTGAGAATGCACTGAAGCTAATCAACGAATACCAACAACTCCACTGGTGCTGCCTGGCGTGCAACAATGTGATTATTAATCCTCGCACTAAATACATCAAACAAGCTTTGGCCCAGTCGAGCATACAAACAACAATGGATGCCGTCGCCAATAGTCTCAAATCTGCACTTGAACCTCTAGCAAAAGAAATTCGTACTGGTCTATCGCAGCTTAATGAATCGCAGAAGAGAACACCACTGAGCAGTCACCCTCCTGCCAAATTGCGCAGAGTTTTACCAGCGAAGAGATTATTCTCCGAGTTGGTCAGTGCTACAAACACTTCACCTGCTATCTCGCTAGTCGCCAAAAGAACAACAAACATCAATAATAACAATATCAACAATAACATAGCCGTACCGTCACTTGCTGAGCACAACAATATTAACATCACAAATAACATCACTTCTCGCCAGCCAATTGCTATTTATGGCACGGATAACGATTCTCCAAACCTTCCAACCGTTCAAAACCGCTTTGTACCCAAAATGTGGCTTCATTTAGCTAACATTGCTCCTGGCACTTCCTGTGAACAAGTCGTGGAATCTGTGAAACGACGGCTGGCCACAACCGACGTCATTGCATTTAGCTTGATGGGCAAAAATGTCGACACTACTTTGGCTAGACCGATGTCGTTTAAGGTTCAACAAGATCCAACAACAAATGTTTCCACATCAAATGGTATGAAGTGCCTGAACAATCTTAAAAAAATCCTATTTTTAAATATTAATCTATTTGCAGTCTCCATGACAGGGTATTCTTCAGTATTTGCCACGTTCTAGATGCAATTCATTAGATGGTGAGTGAGATGATAATAAAATTAAATGTACTTGAATAAGTTTATAAATTTGCTTTGCTACAGATTATCTTTACAACCAATCATTCGAAGAAACCCTATCCATACCGATATCGACACCCGCACCAAATGACAATAGTAGTAATGACAATACCTACAACAACCTCAACTACGACTGCACCTACATCAGCAAATCAGAAAATCAAAAAACAAATTCAACATTAGAGCGCAAATTGGATATTTTAAATACCAAATTAGATTAGGGTAAATGTACCAGTATTGGGCAGGTTAGTGCAGGAGTTTCGCAAAAACTGCTTGTACACTTACAATTTTTATTACTTTTCATGAAAGTGACGTTATTTTGAACGATTAACTATCGAATTATGTTGTGCTATTTTTTATTTGCCGTTTCAAATGCATTTTCTAGGGATATTCATGAAAATGCAAACACAGTTTTTGTTCCATTTTTCGGCAGTTTGGTTCTATTTTCAGCAGGCTGTGCTCCTATTTTCGGCAACGCGAAATCGGGTCGGTAAATGTTTTAATTAATGCCAATAGGTAGACAAAAATGTTGAAAATAGTTTTACACTCTCACTTTCCTAAGATTTGTGTTGTGAAGTACTTAAATTATTAATTTTATGTTGCCCATTTTGGGCATTTTGCTGGCAATTTTTACAGTCATTTTGATTTGAGTTACAAACAAAGTAGGCACTGGAGAAATGAGACTGCCTGACGGCTGTAGAGTACGGCTCCGACTGGCTCACAAATAATTATTTTTCTCTCAAGTTATTGTATAATTTATAGTGAAATTGGTGATATTTGACACAAAAAATGTGGTTTTATGTGTCGAAATACGCATTACAGTTTTCTGATCAAGTTTTAATAGAATATTCAACGAAATCAAAAGTGTGTTTTGTTTCAAGTTTCGGCAGTAGCCCACAGCATTGATCTGTCAAAAATCAACATTTGCCGTGTACCAATTTTCGGCAGCATTGAAAGTGAATAATTACTTTTTTTTAGTGATTTTAAAATTCCAAGCGGGCTAATATAAAATCTGCAACCATAAAAACTTTCATAAAAACCATACTTTTATTGTTTTAGTGGTCTGATTATGTTAATAATGAAACCTGTCGAACTATTAGCTAACGGCAAATCGGCCGAAACATGTTGAACTCTGCACATTTTGTTCGATATTTTGAAAAATATGCATGGAAATGATGTAAATCTTCGTATATGAATAACAAATGAGCATATCTCTATGTAAAACATATGTGATGATAAAATTTTCAACGCGTTTTTGCATAATTACACGTTTTTAGTTACCCTGCCGAAAACAGGTACACTGCCGAATACTGGTACAGTTACCCAACATAATAGATGTATTACACGACAAATCAGGACATAGTGAGCCAGTGAATGAATTTGTTTTCAAAGCAATACCGGACCAAAAGCAATTAGAGGATTTTGAAAGCCAGCTAGGAGAATCAAACGGTACTTTCAAACAAAAATTTTTAACGGAACTGCGAAGTTCATTAAAGTTAGGGAACTCTATATACCAAATACACTAAGCATTGGACTTACTATTTTCCCGCCAATTTTTAGCTAAAATGACTTTGTCCGGACGCAGTAAAACAGAGCAAAAGATTCCTTTCTCGTCCTCCACGATTATCAAAAAATTATTCTTGGAAATTGTGGAGACAAAATTTGCGAAACCGGCGGAATGATTTTTTTTTAGCTGAGCTCTAGACTGAATCTACCCGGAGCTCGTGCTTCTACTTATCATAATTTTAAGCCTAAACACTAAACAAGGTAATGCTAGAGAAAATAGAATTTATAACAAAGCATGTTCCTTTATATATTTCATAATATTATGTTTATTTATTTATTTATTGAAGATAATTGCGTGGTGCACGCAGGGGCCTTTGCAATATTACAAATAAAATAATACTTAAGATACCTTATTTACTTGCCTTATATTTGAAAACAGACATGAACATTTAAACGTGGCAATGGTAATATTGAAGTCAAAAAAGCAGTAGAACTTATTGAAAGCTTTACACATTGAAATAATTGGATCCTGAGCTCCTCTGTAAGTACGGGCCCGGTATATTTTGATCAGAAAATTCCGAGGACGTAGTGCGTGGTCAGGGGCGTACAAATTGATCTTAAGTAGAAGCTCGGGAGCATCAATTTCACCTTTTATCAACTTTGCTACAAAAACAGCTTGTGCTACCTCCCTACGTCTCTCTAAGGACTGCAATCCTAGAAGAAGCCGTCTAGTTTGATAGGTTAGAGCCTGGTCCATGTTCCACCGTAAGGTTCATATAGTTATTTTTGTAATTTTTTTCTGAATGCGCTCAATTCGTGTGGACCAGTTGTTAGTGTGCGGAGACCATGTTACAACATTGAATTCAAGTATGGACCGGACTAAGGCGACGAACAGTTGTTTTAAACAGAAAGGGTCATTAAAATCAGATGTCAGACGATGAATGAAACCAAGCTGCCGATATGCTTTGTCGATGACGTACGAATACTGTTGACGAAAGGAGAGTGATGAGTCAAGAATAGTACCGAGGTCCTTAGTTTCTATGTTACGTGGGATTATACACGAGTCAATATTATAGTCTCGCTTGATAGGGTCTTTTTTATGAGTAAAACTAATCACGCAATGTGTCTCAGCTGTCAAATCGGCATAGTCAGACGTGTTTACGTATAGCTCCGTGATTTATTTTCCGTATTTCGGTTATTTTAACAAACAATCAGTTTTCTATAAGTAAAAAGTTGTGTAGTGGGCTTGCCCACAACGTATTATACATACTTTTAGCAATTGTGCTGGTTCTTCTTCAGTTGCTCGTCGGTCGCATCACCCGCGTAGTGCGTCTATTAACCGGTCAAGGCATCGACCTGTGGATTCCTTTTCAAAATGGAGCATACTTGCAACTCTTGCACAACCGAGATCACCGAAGACCTGATTAGCTGTTATATTTGCAACTCACCGTTCCACATCCGCTGTTCGCGCATTCCTGAGAATGCACTGAAGCTAATCAACGAATACCAACAACTCCACTGGTGCTGCCTGGCGTGCAACAATGTGATTATTAATCCTCGCACTAAATACATCAAACAAGCTTTGGCCCAGTCGAGCATACAAACAACAATGGATGCCGTCGCCAATAGTCTCAAATCTGCACTTGAACCTCTAGCAAAAGAAATTCGTACTGGTCTATCGCAGCTTAATGAATCGCAGAAGAGAACACCACTGAGCAGTCACCCTCCTGCCAAATTGCGCAGAGTTTTACCAGCGAAGAGATTATTCTCCGAGTTGGTCAGTGCTACAAACACTTCACCTGCTATCTCGCTAGTCGCCAAAAGAACAACAAACATCGATAATAACAATATCAACAATAACATAGCCGTACCGTCACTTGCTGAGCACAACAATATTAACATCACAAATAACATCACTTCTCGCCAGCCAATTGCTATTTATGGCACGGATAACGATTCTCCAAACCTTCCAACCGTTCAAAACCGCTTTGTACCCAAAATGTGGCTTCATTTAGCTAACATTGCTCCTGGCACTTCCTGTGAACAAGTCGTGGAATCTGTGAAACGACGGCTGGCCACAACCGACGTCATTGCATTTAGCTTGATGGGCAAAAATGTCGACACTACTTTGGCTAGACCGATGTCGTTTAAGGTTCGCATCCCGGCTCACCTTCGTGAAACTGCGTTATCGTCCTCGGTTTGGCCTTCTAATCTACGTGTACGTGAATTTATACTACGTGATAACCATCCAGCCTCATCCCATACTTTGGCTTGTCTCACACCGATGAATGCACATGAAACCCCACTTCAAAGCAACAATGCAGTGCCTATCGATAATATTCCGAAACCGGCAGAGCAAACCATCAATGAAAAGCCAAATAGTTCATCACCTAGTAATGTACAACCAATAGTGCGCGATATGGAGCATTCACCTATCCCAGCTGATCGTACGGCTCAAAACAATGACGTTCATCACGAACACAGCTCATGAAGCTTACGCACACAAGAAGCATCAGCCAGTCGCTATTCGCACACTAACACTTTATGTAATGACCACGCACGCACTAACACAGCAACTCACTTGAAAATGTTTTCAATTGGCGATATTAAAAACATTTCACATGCCAAACCGACTGACACTGCTTTGAAACCATGTGATATACATTTTCACTACCAAAATGTTAGAGGACTACGTACCAAACTCACAGAATTCGGATTGAACACATTGGACGCTAAATATCAGATAATAATACTCACCGAAACCTGGCTTGACAATTCAATTCCATCATCGCTACTGTTTGACCCGGGCTATTCGGTGTATAGATGTGATCGTAGCTTGTCTAATAGTATGCATACTCGTGGTGGTGGCGCACTGATCGCATGCTCACCCTTATTGAACACCCGTGAACTCACTCTTCCTCGTAACTCACTTGAGCAAGTGTGGGTTACCGTTCGCCTATCTTCTTGCACGATATTCATCGGGACTGTTTACATTCCTCCTAATCGAGCTAACGACACAGATACTCTTACATCTGTGATTGAAAGTGTAAGTGCAATAGTAAACCATGCAAAAACTAATGATCTAATAGTTTTGTTTGGAGATTTTAATTTTTCGGCAGTATCGTGGTCACTATCACAACAAACATTTGGTCACTCATCATCGTTCGCGCACTATGTGGCAAATTCATCATCTTCGGTCAGATCCCGGTTTATGGATGAAATTAACGCTAGCGATCTTTATCAAATAAGCTGTATCAAAAACTCGCTTAACCGGCAGCTCGACTTATTATTCGCAAATTTTATTGCCACAACTTACTGCATCGATTTGCACCCCTGCCCTACACCACTAGTCTCTCCTGACCTGTACCATCCAGCCATCGATTTAACGGTTCGAATTCCAAACACAATGCCTAACCCTACACTGACTCAAGCAAGTAGACGTAGGATGAATTTTTATAAAACCAATTTTACTCGGCTTGATGAGCTCATAATTAATTTTAATAGCCAGTTCAGAATTAGCCAGTTTAATTCGGTTGATGAAGCTTTATCGATATTTATACGCTTTCTTTTATCCTCGTTTGATTCGTGTGTACCATTTATCACACCAAAGAGCGGCCCTGCTTGGTCTGACCGCCACCTAAAAAAACTCAAAAGAGCTAAGGAAGCTGCATTAAAAAAATATACGAAGTACCGATCACCTGTTAACAAAAGCATATTAAATGAAACAACTCGCTTGTACCGTAGTTACAATAAAATACGCTACGGTGGCTACTTGTCTCGGTTGGAGAAGAATTTCATCAAAAGGCCCAAAGCTCTCTGGAGTTTTCGTAAGAAACACAATAGTACAAATGTGACACCTAAATCGATTTTCCACAATGACCGAGGTGGTTCAACTGCTTCAGACATTTGTGATATATTTGCGTGTAGATTCGAGGAGGCATACACAATCTCAACTACGGACGACAATATTATCACCAACGCTTTAATTAATACTCCTAATGATGTCATCGACCTTAATTTAACTAATATATCGCAAGAATCTGTTCTAAATGTGCTCAAAGCAGTCAAGCCCAAAGCTAGTCCTGGCCCAGATGGTATTCCTGCCATCATTCTCAGCCGATGCTGTGAGTCCATTGCGCCGATCTTCACCAAAATTTTTAATTTTTCACTGCAACAAGGAGAATTCCCCTCTATTTGGAAGAGTTCATGGATTGTCCCCATATTTAAAAAAGGTGACAAGGAAGATGCAGCCAACTATAGAGGCATAACATCACTCAGTGCTGGAGCCAAAGTTTTTGAGAAAGTGATCCAAACAAGTTTACTCACGGCTTCATATCACTATATTAGCCCTCAACAACACGGTTTCGTTCCAAAGCGGTCGACGATTACTAACCTTGTTGACTTTACATCACAATGTCTCCGTAACATAGATAGCAGGATGCAAACAGATGCAGTTTATATGGATTTAAAGGCTGCTTTTGATAGCATCGATCACAACATCCTTTTAGCCAAGATGAATAAGTTGGGACTTGGGCGAAATTTAATATGCTGGTTAGAATCGTACCTTGTCAATCGATCGTATGCTGTATCTTTCTCACGGTGCCATTCAAGGTCTTTCATTGCATCATCTGGTGTGCCACAAGGTAGCAACCTGGGTCCACTACTGTTCGTACTGTTCATCAACGACCTATCGTATGTAGTACCAGCAGCGAATCATTTAATGTATGCAGATGACATTAAAATCTACATGACGATAAAAAAATGTCACAGACCTCTCCGAGCTACAACAATACCTTCTAGATTTTCACCAATGGTGCAATCGAAACCGCCTGAGCCTCTGCATTGAAAAATGCCGAGTCATTTCATTCACACGAGCACGAGAAATTAAGAGCATCAGCTACACAGTTAACGGTTTACCAATAGAACGCACTAATGCTATGAAGGATCTCGGAGTCATACTTGATTCAAAGCTGTCATTTGACCAGCAAACAGACGAGGTGATTACCCGAGGTAATCAATTGCTTGGCATGTTGTTTCGGATAACAAGAGATTTCAAAGACCCAGTCTGCATCAAAGCGTTATACTGTGGTATTATCCGCCCGGTACTCGAATACGCCTGTGTCGTCTGGAAGCCCTCAACCCAAAGACTTTCTGAGAGAATGGAATCGATACAGCGTCGCTTATCCCGATACGCAACACGCTTGTTACCTTGGCCACCTGGCAGTCAGTTACCACCTTATGAAACGCGACTTCTGCTTCTTGGACTGCAACCGCTCCACATCCGACGCCGTACCGCACAACAACTATTTGTGGCTGGTTTACTGCAAAGTAACATCGACTGTCCTTCCCTACTCCAGCAGTTAAACTTTTACGCGCCTGCTGTTCAGCTTCGCTCTCGTCCGTTACTTGCCCTGAACCGTAGTCGAACTGGATATGGATCTAGAGACCCCCTCAACTCCATGATTAGGGTGTTTAACGAAGTTCGTCATTTGTTTGATTTTGGAACCTCAGTGCAATCCTTTAAAAACTGCCTTAGAAGCGAATTATTAAGATGATCTTACTACATATTTTAATCTAATATTAGACTTAAGAACATTCACACGGATCCATTGTTATCCATTGAACGAGTAATAAACAAATTAAATTAAACACTTATTGGCACACAAGGATAGTGAGTTCGCCGAGCACCAATTGCTAAATTCGTCTAGGCTGTGCTGGAGTGTCGAGCTGTCCGAATTATTTCTAATGGTCGCATAAATCTTGATATCGTCCGCATACATAAGCAAACATTGATTGGGGAGCGCAAATACAACATCATTAATAAATAGGATAAACAATACTGGTCCAATGTTACTTCCCTGTGGTACACCGGACGAACTAACGAACACGTTGGACAAGCACTTATTGATTTTAACACAGTATGATCTTTGGTTTAAATATGATTTTAACCATATGACTAGATTATTATGAAAGCCAAGCCGGCTCAGTTTCGCAAAGAGTATGTCATGGTTAATCCGATCAAATGCTGACATGAAATCAGTATAAATTGCATCGATCTGTGACTTGCCATCCTTTGTCGTAAGGCATTCAGACACGAATTGAACGAGATTGGTCGACACCGATCGTTTGGGAACAATTATGTTCGTTATGCTTACACATGATCTTATACTTGTGATAACATATGTTAACGTATATAATAAAAGAAAGTTTCAATTAATGAAATTAATTACAATGAAATGAATTGAAAATTCTAAGCAATATGAACTATTTTTAAATAAATGAACTGTCAAGTTCGCTCTTTATGAATATGTTTCTTTATTTATGTTTCTAAAGTATGAAGCATTGGAATGTACACATACTCTTTTGACATTGTTTTTATAGCTACTAACTTACACTTTATACTTTGAGGGAAAAACTCATCTGAAAATGATGATAACTCATTCATATTACCCTTGGATATGTTTAAAAGGAAGGAACTTATAGGCTTGTAAAAATATTCCTCGCTGGTCAGAAGCTTTTTTCCTTTTATAACCACTGTTGATGCGCGTTCACCTGCTGATTCAAATCTAACCACATGATTATCCTTCGTTAAAAACCATCCGTTTCTATCTCCTTGCTTTAACATTAATCCTTGACGTATATGTGCTGTCCTCTTACCGCAGTGGTGTTTAACGCATGGATATTTAATGTTTTCCTCTGTATTTTTGTGTAGGTTGTCAAGTTGATCTAATTCTGCCAAACGGTTTATCACTTGTTGTAAACAGTTCACTCCACTCCTTAACAGTAGCTTCAAAAGACGTTGTTCATTTTCAAACGGATATGTTGATATTAATGGAAGAGGGCCATTGTTTTTGACATCTTCTAGAACGTGCTGAAGATTGTGTACGTTGCTGGTTAAACCGTTTGGTCCGTATTTTGTTTCGTAGTCCATTACAAAACGATTTAACATTTTTCCTGCTTTTGGCCAATACTCTTCGTACGCTTTTGATGATAGCAGAGTAATTGAACAAACTAGCAACATAAAATGGGAATATTGCTCGACTGATATATTATCACGCAAAACAACTATGCTCCCGTATTGAAGGAATGATCTGAACTCGGTCGCTTTCCATTCATCGAAATACCTTAAATGTCGTAGCCTTCTATGAATTTCGGATGGAAGCTGTATGTCGGCTAATTTTGATGAAATTGTCTCACATTGTTGATCAGACCATCTAGGTAAAAAGCCACGCTCTCCATCCCTCCATCTCGTAATTAGTTTCTTGAATACTCCATGGTAAATTAGATGCAATTCATCAGCCACAATAAATTGTTTTATCATATCTAAACACTCTAGCTCCAATAGAGGAGTTAGTTCTCTTTGATGCTTTGGCATATAATCGCCATCTCGAAATGCTTTGTTGGTTCGTTGCTCGGCAGAAACTCCTCTAAAAATAGTTCTATTGTTTTCCTTTGTTCCTTGACATGTGCATTTAATGCATCCTTGCAATCCGTTAAAATTCACAACTCCTGTTAATAAACGGAATAGAGGGATATAGCTTATTTCCTTTACATTTAGCTGGTAGAGAAGTAATAGTGTAAATGAATATTTACCTTTTAGCAGAGCTCTAGAAGGAGTATCAGCGATGAAGTAAAGCAAGTTGATTTTGATGAAACGGTTGTGTACAACAATACCACTGGTAGTCAATTCTTTCAACTCATCTACAAGTTGCCGTAAATATTCCTCTATGTTTTGTGGATGCTTCAATCCACAATAAATACCCACTTTCATCGGCGCTTCGTTTGGGAGTTCGTCGATGCTCGCCAAGATTGGCCAAAACTCCAGATTGGTGCTCCTATGAAGTGGTAATCCATCAATAAACACTTTCAAGCCTCGTGTTGAAATATTTTCATCAAGGATGGCGGTGCTGTTAAAGAAACAAAGGCAAACATAAATTAGTATTTGAAATTGCGATTCCAATTGTATTGAACTTACCGAAACTTTTTGATGAGGCATGTCTATTCCTTGGTACCACAGATGCCCTCCAGTGATGTTTGTAATTCCTGCAGGTTTCTTTGGAGTTTTTAGTTTAGTTAGAGTTTTTAATGTACGAGGATCTTTTGCGTTGTGAGGTTCTTTTAAGTTGTTGCGAATATGGAATATCTTCCATCACTAATCGAGCTTACACTTTTCAAGAAATACACTAGACACAATGACAGAGCTCCGAATTAGAACAGATTTCACACAAACAACAACGTATTTGCGAATGAAGGGCATGCTGTATTTGGAGCAAAATTTATACAACCCGAAGTTTGGAAAGGTATGTAAATTTACCTTTGCACAACATACGAACCATTTAATTGCCTGGGATTTTTATACAGATGTGCGTGTTCTAGCTGTTGTAAAAGTTACCTGCGTTTTTATGGTTTCGTATGCATGTAGCATTTTCTTAGTTTCCCAGGTTAGAATAAGCTTTTTTTGTAAGTTAAGAGTAAGTTTCATTTGTTTAGCAGGTATGTTTATGAGTAATGTTTATGTTTACTATTTATATTTAAGAAATGGTAGACTTTGTACAAATCTACCAGGTAAACAGTATAAGTTTTCAGTTTTGACAGGTTTCGACAGGGTAACAAAATACGTGAATGTGTGCTAAAATGCGATGCATAACATCATTTTGCGCACAACGTATTTAAAATAAAATATAATAACATTTTAGGAGCTTTACATTTTCCGGGTGTTCGACAGGAACCGTGGTGTATTGAACCATAATTATGTATTTATGAAATTGCTGTTATTTGGCGTAACGACCTAAGGACAGGGCTGTACCGGGCTTCTAGGCTTATTAATACCATGCAGACGGATATTCAGTCCTTGACACAAGGGGTCGGTCCATAGAAGGCTTGAACTCACGACGAGTTTTTTTTAAGTTTTGCCACCTGAGGACTGTACCACGTTTTGCTAATATATAAAAAAAGTATTTGTAACTTGACATACTCGGGGTACAGTAATATTACAGTAGTTTATAAAGCAAAATAAGAACATTTTCATCAAACAATATTGAAATTGTAAGTTTATGAGCAGTTTTAGTTCAACTGCTGCTCTGGCCAGCCCAATACTGGTACAATGACCCTACCCTTTATAGTCAATCAAACAATGTTCAGATATGTACACAGGTGCTAGACAAAGTGCTTGGTGCGCTCCACACGCGGTGTCGTGTTCCAACAGAAACCATACCAGAAGCGGGTTCCTACGACAATCGGTGCAGATTACGAACGTAAACTCCACGTGCGGTGCCGTATTGATCTTATGGACCGTCCGGTATGCACATGACACCATGTAGGAAGGATGAACATGATCACGGCATGTGGTTGGTAACTTGGTGGACTTCGCAGGATTGATATCCGAGAGAGAGATACAGCTGAGAACGATATTTGAGGTGCTTACCGATGCTTGTAGTGAAACGCACATGCTATAACGTGAGCACCAGAAATCCCTCTGCGCCATTACCTGGGTAAAAGGAGGCAGCGGAACATCACTTTAATGAAAGCCGCGTGATCGAGAAGGTCATTAAAGTTAGCATGTGCTAACAGTTTCATGTTTCCAATTCATCAGCATAGCTGAGGGCAAAGGTGGAGAAAGCTCTCGACGGCGAGCAATTATATGATGCCTGTAACGGTTGGCACTGAGCTGCCTGCTGAGATGGCAACGTAAAAAGCCCCAGAACATTGAAAATAATTCAACATGCTAAGACGATAGTATCGAAACAGGAATACCTGGTAAACTCGTCTTTCGAGCGGTCATTTGCACCGTATTAAAAACCGACAACAAATGATATTGCTCCCCAAGCCTAGATAACCTTTCGAAAATATTAGCTTTGGTGCTGTGAATGCTAGACACACTTGGAAAAATACTTCAGCGACGCATATTCATTCACCTGTACCAAGAGGAACAGGATTCACAACAATGTCAATGTCTAACGACCGATACACCCTACGCAGCGTGTGGCTTTCCTATCACTTAATCTTGTGTATTGTCAACACGGGCATAACGGCCATATCTTTCGACAGCATTAACCCTCGGGATAAACACTGCCTGATGGTTATGGCGTTACACATCCGCCATCGGCATGGACACTGTCAGCTGAAAAGCCATCGTGCAAAGTAAGGGTTATGGTTTGGTTCTGTTGTTCAAGTTTAAAGCTATCTCCGGAAGTAGTCAGCCACCGATTCGGCGTTATGCTACGCACCACCTGTGCGGTACAGGGACTGCCAGGAGTGCTT
The DNA here is from genome assembly GCF_017562075.2 of Anopheles merus. NCBI lineage: Eukaryota > Metazoa > Arthropoda > Insecta > Diptera > Culicidae > Anopheles > Anopheles merus. The sequence continues at coordinate 66,459 of NW_024427667.1, read as the reverse complement.
CTGAAGTGCTTCAGATTGCTCAGACTGGTACAGCGTAAGTCAGCAATTGGCGTGTAAAATTGGTATGAACGCATTGCTGTTTGTGGAACTCATACCAATCTACCCAGCAAGCAAGGACATCCGTGTCCACATCCATCGTGGAGCGAAGCAGCAACGAAGAGCAGCGACATACGGAAGAAAGGGCAATAACGGACATTGGCACAAAATATCAGATGCCGCCAATTATGGTAAAAGCAGTCAACTCAAGTGAGCACAACACATAATTCCGGACGTGGGATCCTAGCAGCCATCGAAACACGGACAAGTTACATTCCATATTCAGTCACGAATATTTCCGCGTGTACCTTTTTGGTATTTTGGATCACTGCCGGACTCTCGGACTGAACGCAGTTTCCTGGCGTAGACTCGCAAATCCCTGGTGGGACAAGCTGGGTGGGATTGGACATCGACAATAGAATATCTTGTCGCCTGCTCACCTAAAAAACATGAACACACCCAGTAGCTTTATCGTTTCACATTATAAACACATTAACCATTCATAATTAAGCCTGTTACTTACCAAATTCAAATTTACAGCAAGCGAATTGCTCGAAACAGCAAGTATAACACAATAACGTAAATATAGTTTATTTCAATTATTAAATACTCGTTAGATCATAACACTGGGGTACTGGCGATATTATGTTGCTCATTAAATGATAAATCTTTACTATTTGATCATCTAAATTGTAAATCAAAGTTTCCTTAGATAACAAAAATATCTACACTAATACGAATCACAACAAAGTTTTCAACTGGATGACAGCGGTAATGCACACAAGTGTAGAAGCGAGACAGATATAAGAATTCAGCAGGCATATGCACTAGTGTTGGCCGTTCCGGTCCGAACCTAGTAAAAAAGTTCCGTTCTTTATGTAGGCCGTTCCGTTCCGATCCTTTATACAAAATCGTTCCGTTCCGTTCATTCCGTTCATTCCGTTCCGTTCCGTTCATTCCGTTCATTCCGTTCCGTTCCGTTCATTTCGTTCTTTCCGTTCATTCCGTTCTTTCCGTGCATTCCGTTCCGTTCAATTCGTTCTTTCCGTTCGCTCCGCTGCATGCAAGATAACAGTTCACTCTTTCTCGCACACAGTATGTGTTGCCTGTGCACTCTCCCATGCTCACAGGAATATTCATTGCACTAGAGGCGAAAGAACTCCGCAGGAGCCAAAGCCTCTCTAAATCATACTAACAACATACTAACAATTCATCGCACTTCGTCGCGTATCGTTTATAAAAATCGTGGTAAGCGAAACCAAAAATGGTGTTACATTTGGTATTATGGTGCAATTTGTAACATCTATTATACTTTTTGTTATAATTTAGCTTGTTTTAACTAGACGAATAACTATTTTAAAATTTAAATCTGTACTCATATTGCAGAACGGTTTAGAAGAGATGTATTATAATATGTGAGTATAAACAAGGAAAAAATATGTATTTATTTTTTATTCCACGATATCCTCTTGATCTTGGCACTCGACATGATTCCAATATTTGGTCATTCGATTCGAAGCATTCTGTTCCATTCGACAACCGTTTGAGTGCCGTAAACATGTAAACAATTTGTGTGAAAAAACTATTTGTTTTAAATAGTAAGTGAAATTCAAATAATTAGTCAGTCTCGTGATACAATCGTCAACTCGTACCACTCAATAACATCGGCATGGGTAAAAGTCTCGAATGGATCTATGAATCTGCTATGAGCATTTAAGTTACTGATAGCCAAGCCTATTTATTTGACCGAAAATGGTCGTCGCATCTAAAAAGTTTAAAAAATGCTAGATAATAAATGTATGCTTTATATTAGCAAAGCCGGTACAGCTTATTTGACATAGGTTGAACCCATCTAGATTTGGTGTCAGATATGATTTCAGATTGATGATTTAAGATACGCCTTTTCATATCCTGTATGAAGTAACACCCCCCCCCCCCCCCCCCGGAAGACAGCTTGGCTTCTAAGCTCTGGGTCGGTTCTTTTGCACCCCCAGTTTCCCGTTCCGTTCTTCTTGAAAAATGAACTAGTTCGGTTCCGTTCCTTTTTTAACGAAATGCCCAACACTAATATGCACAGCGTGTGTCCTTATTTTATGCGCGAAAATCTTAAAATTGAAGTTATTCATGACAAATTGTTTCAACGCTTTCATACTCTGATGAACTTTTACGAAAGATATGTAAAAACTTAATGTAGTACAATTAAATTTAGTTCAATATCATTAGCAGAACGTAATATTTTGATATTTGTTTGTAAATTCAGATTTTTTTTTAACAATAAGTGTAGAAACACAAATTTTGTCTGAGTCCAGAACAGCAATAAGGAAGATGTCGTACCCTGAGTGTGGAGATGTGTGTGTGTATGCGGTGAACGTTGCCGCGACAAGCGTGCTTCAGTATTCAACGTGTGTAGGAGGGGGTTAAAATCGCTTGGCTCATTGAAAATACAGACAAAGTTGCCGCGAAGAACACGCAACACTACGGATTGTATGGAAAATGTAGCGCGTCCAATCCGATTGCCATGCAATTGTCCTGGAGGATATCATACATGTAGTTTCTGTATGCTATATTATTGTTCAATCTCTTTCATTCTCTCCTTTCTCCCAAAACAAACTCAGACTCTCTCTCATTTTTCCATTCCACACATTCGTTCTTAATTTTTACCTCTGTACTCACACCTTAACTTTTCAATACTCAGGGCTTGGTACTTGTTCCGACGCAGCGTATCTGTTGCATTTTCTGTTTTATAATTCAGTTCAAGTTTTATTCACGTTATGTTTGTTTTCAAGATAGAGCGGGAGTGCGTAAAAAGCGAAGCTTAACCCGATGGCGCGCCAAAATTGACAGACGTCAAAAGCGGTTGGCCAGGTAGCGCAATAATTCCTAACAGCAGGTTGGACCATACATAACAGTATCGAAACGCATTACGTGACGCACGCTGGTATCTGTTCGCTGCGTTCTGCATGGATGTGTCAACACATTCTACAAAGAAAAACATCATAATCAACAGCAATAATGCGTATTATTTATAGGTTCTGAAGTAAGTATATTGTTAAATTACAACTGTAAAATCATTTCCAGTTCTGTTCAAAACAGTTAAAAGTATTTTTACCCTTTTTTATTGCATATTGCATATTGACCCGCACACACCTGCTTTGCAGCAATTACGAAATTACTTTCTCTGCATTTATTTTGTTTTGTTTATAACATTATTTATTTATTTGTTTATTTATTCATTTATTTATTTATTTTGATACAAATATCTGCCTCAGAGGGCTAAATATAGGGAAACTTAATGACTAAAACTTAAAATTAATGATAACAAACAAATACTTATATCTAACTAGACAAACATATACTAGACAACAAGCAATATGTAACACAGCCAACACAAGTAAGATGAAAGAATTAGGATGGGGAAACAAAAAAGGAGTCAAAGAACTGAACGAAGAGGGGGCGAAGGGATTGAGGGGGGATTTGAAAATCAAACACACCAGAGGCACTGTTGAAGCGATGGAGGGATCGAAGAAACGGATCATTGGTGCCATAAAGCGTTCTTCTCGACGGAATTAGAAGGAAATCGCGGCGTCGAAGAAAGCGAGCAGGCGCGTACAGCGGTATTCTGTCAACTAATGAAGGATAAACAATTTCGTACCGAAGCAAACCGCTGATGAGCAAAGCTTGAGAAGCAGAGCAACGATTGTGCAGGGTCATCAAACCAAGCATGCGACACCGGACTTCATAAGGGGGAAGAGAAGCACCCGATTGCCCTAAAAGACGCCTAATAGCAATACGGGTGAATCTGCGTTGAACGCTTTCAACCCTTTCAATCCATACCGAGCTGACTGGGCACCACACAACGCTAGCGTATTTTAAAATAGGGCGGACTAAGCTACAGAAAAGAGCTTTAAGGCACATAGGGTCACGCACATCATTTAACATAGCACAAATCATTCCACGAATCACGAATGACATTAACAAGATCACGAATGACATTAACACGATTTAATACAACAGATTTCAATGAATAATTATGGGACAACATATTTGGGTTCCGAGAGAACGATATACAAGCACATTTATCGATACACAGGGAGAGAAAGTTTGCAGAACACCAAAAAGAGAAGGAGTCTAACAGACATTGAAGAGAGACACATGAATTTGAGTCAGTGATAGGACAAAATATTTTTAAATCATCTGCAAACATTCGGATGGAATCGGATGGAAGAACAGAGCACCCATCGTTGACAAATAAAATAAAAAGTAAAGGACTCAAGACATCACCCTGGGGTACACCCGACGAACAATGACACTCATAAGAAAACCCGTCATTCAATTTAACACAGCAAAATCGATTCGATAGAAATGATTGTAGCCATTCAAGAAAGAAATGAGATAAACCAAATTTCTTGAATTTAGCAATGAGCAGAGAATGGGGTATTTTATCAAACGCAGCTTTAAAATCAGTGTACACCAAATCAACCTGCAAGCCAAAGTACAAATTGAGAGTGCTGAGGAAACAAATTCGATAAGATTAGTAGTAGTGGAGCGGCCAGAGTCCCAGAATTATTTAATCAGAGTTAAATGTTGTCCCAGAGTCATTCCAAGTGCATTGAAGACACTTGGTACACTGTTAAATGTTGTTCCAGAGTCATTCCAAGTGCATTGGAGACACTTGGTACACTGTTAAATGTTGTCCCAGAGTCATTCCAAGTGCATTGGAGACACTTGGTATGATGTTGGAAGTTATCCCAGAGTCATGCCAAGTGCATTGGAGACACTTGCGACAACGTCTGAATACATTCTAGAGTGTTAATCTTTAAATGGCCATAACTTCCTAATCCCACATGTATAAAACCATGCTGATTAGGAATGATTCACAATTTCATCATTTCCATAAGAGTTAAACGAATAACAGATACAAAGACTTTGCTGAACTCAGATCAAATAGATATGCCACGATAATTAGAGATACAACCACGATCACCCTTTTTAAAAACTGGCCTTATCCATGCTTGCTTCCAAATATTCGCAAAAGTATCCGTCGACAAAGAAAGATTAAAAAGGAAAGAAACAGGAAGGGCTAATGCTTCACGACAATGTAACAGTAAAGCAGCAGGAATACCATTGTAATGTTCGGATCAGGTTGCAATTGTTAGAGCAGCGGTGCAGAAGGATTAAATATCACTCGCGGGGTCAATTCGTCAAAAAAAAAAAAAAAACATAGCAGAGTTTCGGATGATCACTGCGAACCATCAGGGCTCCAGGTAACGAGTGGACACAATGAATTAATTTAACACATTTGTGTTGTTTGTGCGAATTACGATAATACTTAAACGGCTCCACTGAACCGTGTCACTGTGCGTACTGAGCAGTACTCGGTCTTATCTTACATCTTTATTTATACGAGTAACGAGTATAGTTAGATTTGGTTTTACTTTCACTTTCTGTTTTATGTCAGTTATGCTGAAGATCAGTTTTTGAGTTTACATATGGTTGCGCTTATTCTGTAAGGTCAGTTCTGGGGTTTTGTGCCTATTATTATTATTATTATTATTATTATTTATTTATCATTTATTTATACAGCTAGGTGAAATTCTTTTGTTTTAGTACGCATACCTCTAACGTTTTGATAATAGCAGCTTGAATACTCAGCGGTAGCGTTGTCATTGTGGCGGTTGGATAAAGCGGGTATACGGTAAGTCAATTGAGCCGCGTTGTCAGAGCATGAGGCTTGGCGTGTTTGTTGCGTGCAATGAGCGGAACTTCGTCTAGTTGAGAAAAAAGCGATCGATTGTAGACTGGTGCAAGTGCGGAGATGAAGCGCGGTGGTTTTCGGGCGGTCCAGAAATAAGTGTTGAGTTGGGTGCTTCCAAGGTATCATTCACCGGGGGGTGACACTGTTGTGATGATGTTGTTTCAGGACCAGGTGGAGTAGACGTGCGTGCGGCTAAACGGTGAGTCGTTGTTGGTGTGCGTGTGGTGTAGCGGTGATCAGTACTAGTAGCTGGTGTGCGTGTTATAAAGCGGTTTTGGGTGGCTGTAGGAGATGAGGTTTGGTTGTCGTGTTGACGGGATGGAAAAAAACTCACGTACACCGATACCGACGGGCCAGGTGGATGGTGTGAGTGCCGCATCTCGAAGGATAGCCGGGACTCTCACTTTGAATGAAAGCCAATTCATGCTGTCCACACTAACCCCTCTTCTAAGCAGGCAATACGCTATAACGTCATCGGTGGCTAAGCGACGCTTTACAGAAGCGACCACTTGTTCCACAGTGACGGCCGTTGATAAGCGGGATAGGCGGATCCAGATCCTATCTGTGAATGGCTCACGAGGTGCAGCTTGAAGCGGTGATGATAACGGATCGGTTCCCACCAGTTCATGCGGTTGTGTAGGTGCCGGCTGGACGGCAATCGTGGTATTGGTGTATGCGTTTGGCGATGACGCGGCACAAAGGATGTTACCGCGACTGTTTACAATTCTGTTTACACCAGGAGATGCCGAATCCTCGATTAAGCGCCTCCGCTTTCTACCAGTAGCCGGTCGAGGATCAGGATTCCGAATGTGAGGCGTGGATGCAGTTTGAAGGAGGGTAAAACCACTGCGAACTTCGGCGACAATAGGCTCAACGAGCTTGCCGATAGCTGCTACAGCTGATGTGAGGGCAGCTTGGAAACCGACCTGGGCGCCTATTTCTATTACCGAACGGCAGCGCGGATTTTTAAGAATGTTAGTGCAGCCAATGCAGCTCCAGTGCAGGTCGACATTGGACAATACTGCGTCAATCAGCTCGGGGCAATTTGCAACAGCCGCGGTGGAACGTAGCGTCACAATATGCACAACTGATGATGCAGCCGGTGGCCTCTAGCGGTTCAGCACACGAGAAGCAAATAGCCGCCATCGCGAAATCACGCGTAATCACAGCACAACACTGCTAAGCCGAGCAGGAAAAAACAGCAGGAAACCACAGTTGCGGTGCAACTAAACAATTCGCCAAGACGCAACGGTGATGTGAAGCAGTTTAGAATCCGCAGTCCGTAGAATAGGCAACAATGCGATGCGACGCAGAAAACACACGAAAATTACTGAAAAATCACGGAGCGCGACGGAAGTGCGGCCGAACAGTTAAACGTCAAACGATGCGGTGTTTTGTTTCTACGCTTGCGGGTAACGGTTCTATTTGTACACACGAAGGTACGGTGTATCCTATTTCATTATATATGACTTGATGGTTGCTATTATGCAATGTACGGGTTTTGTGCTAAGTAATGTTTTTCTCGCCTTTGAAAGTCAGTATGTGGCTTGCATGTTTTTTAGCCGTTTTGAGATGAGAGTTTTTCTGCTGATTAACATTTCCTGACTTAAGAGTTGTTATTGTGTGTTGTATGTTGACAATTTCTGTTATTTGATTGTAATGGGAATTATATAAACTACGTATAGCATATGCATGCAACACCATCAGGACCCGGCACGAAGGATGGTTTAAGGTTGCCTAACGGACGTAAAACAGAAGCACTGCTTACAGAAACAAATTCAACATTCAGAACATTGAGAGGGGTGAATGAAAGACTAGCCTCAAAGTTTGCAGAGTTATTTAAATCATTTTCATAGACACTCGAGAAATGATCGGAAAAAAGCGAACGAATGTCATTCGGACACGTAGCAAGCACATCACCAAGTGACATACTAGTAGGGAGGCCGATATTTTTTCTCATAGAGTTAATGTAGTTTCAAAACGCTGGAGGGTTTGAACGGAAACAATATTAAAGACGCAAAACATATAATTTACGGCGATATCTGTTATATGATCTGTAAGCGGATGCTGCATATTTAAATAACCTACGCGTGTACGGTGAACGCCAAGTCCGGTAAGCACGTGTAGCCCGATTTCGATCCATAAGCAGAGAGCGCAGATGGCGGTCGGACCATGGAGGGGAAGGTGGTGGTCTGAAGAGAGGAGAACAGGAGTTTAAGGAAGTGATCAGGATAGCATTGAACTGTGTTACAGCCTCATTGATGGACGTACATTCAAACAAAAATGATCAATCAATAGAGGACAAAATTACACGCAGCCTAGCATAGTCACTAAGATTAACACTTTGCGCAGAAACAGGTAAGTTGGCAGTGGATAAATATTCAATTTCAAGAACAAACGGAGGATGGTGGGTGTCAATTTTTACAAGAGGAGGATCTGCCTCATAAACGGAACACGGCGTGAAGTTAAGAGAAAACAGAAGTATAAGGTCAAGCACGCGACCATTATGGTTTGGAATATTGTTTAGTTGACAAAATTCCATAACGTTGAATAAATCGACAAAAGGCGCATGACATAGCAACGCATTATGAGGAGCATAGAGCTGGAAAGGTACCGTTAAATTTAGAGAATTTATCCATTGCAGTGAAGTTTGATTAAAATCACCAAGAAGAATAAGTTGATCCTTGTTGAGCAAGCGGGTTTTGACATCGTAAACGCATTCTAAAAGTTTTTCAAACGTACGCATATCAGCTGCTAAATAGGGTGGGACATAGATAACACCTATAGGGAAAACGTACCTATAGTGGTGCTAGTATCAATAGTGGTGGTATTGCACTAAAATGCGTCTCATACGATAAATTAACAGTAGTTAAGTTATCTACGAAAGTGTGAAATGTTCTCTAGCCTTTTACAAAGAATTTAAAAATGAAATGGTTCCATTCCGTTTCTTAGTGACCGAAAAATCCATTATTTTGTGAAAGATATCAACATTTTTCCAGAATCCTTAGGATTTCATAACGATTCTCGTATTTTTGTTAACGTTCTAAATGACCACATAACAACGCAATAATTAGTTTTTTAACATAATTGTTATCAAATGATATTGTTTTATTCAAATTCATTGGCTTTTGACCATATTTACGTATTTTTAAGTGCTTTTTACGATAGTGCCATTATAGGTACACCAAACAGATATGTTCCTATAGTGGTCCTAGTTCTAAAATCAATACAGGGTTTCGAATCATATAATGTACTACTTGATCCACTCGGTGGAATGTTTCAAATGGTTAGGGGATGTATGCAACGTTGCTATGGAGGTTTGCAAGCATATAGGGGAATATGTCAAATGCTTAGGAGAAGTGTACAAAACAGCTATGGAGTTTTGCATCCAGGTATGGAGCGCTCGGTTGTAGCGCTGTAGAAATTAATCCTATTTTTTTTAAAGCACCGCGTGATGATTTAAGAGTTTGGGGTGATTAAACACATGTTTTGGTATTGTCAAGCAACATAATAATTTATTTTTAAATCTAATTTGCTATTTAAACAATATTCTTTGTAAAATTCTCTACTCTACTATTTTTTCTTTGCGGCAACATTTTTCCTCATATTTAAACATGAATATTTAAATAATGTTGATCACATTAAAATCAGCAGCATCGGCCGCTAGCCTTAAATCAGTACATTTTGATTGTAACCCACGAGTGTTCTGATAGTAAATACTTAGCTATTCATTTGGTTCATTTGACAACGACGGTTGTCTGGCGTGATCAGCACGGGTGCGCTTAACAGGAGCAGGCAGGTTGTCTGGAGGCGACCAATCCGATGGTTTACGAGAGGATCCAGTCGTTCTCGCAGGGATGAACACCGAGGCAGACGATGAAGGAATCGACGAGGTTTATTGAAGAGCAGGAAGCACGGAAATAGGCTCGGAACAGGTGTCACTCAGTGGATGAGAGAGAGCCGAAGGCAGAGAAGCACTCTGAGAAGGCATGCTGGCCAAGCGTGGTGTACTCAGAGAGCCGATGAAAGACGAAGAGGAGTCGTTTACGGGAGCATCCAGTCGGGCAACGATAGATTTAACGGTGTTAGTGTTGCTTGCACTATCGAAATTTTTGGCCGACTCATCTGTGAGCGTGTCGTTCACTGACACTGCAGGGAGATGACGATTTTGGTAATCGACAAACTCACGGAACACGAGAGACGGAGGCCAAGTGGCCGGAGAGAGAGCTTCACCGCGCTTGCTGGAAGGTACACCGACCTTAAACGATACGAATGACATCGTTTTGACGTTGGCGCCAATTTTAACGAGACGACGCACCACAATGTCAGATGGAGCAAGCGCAAGTCCATTAGTAACCATGGTGATGACATGCTTATCCGTAACAGATGTGTCGAAGCGCGACATAAAAATCCATGATAATGACGTTGGCCTTGGAGCCACAAATACAGGATCATATGTACTCCCCGATCCCGTTCCTTGCTGCACTGCAGGCGCAGGAGCCGCTGTCGGCCAGGGAGCCGGAGGGAGGTGACGAGATGGTAGGTCAAGGGGTAGTGATGTTCGGAGAGGAAACCGTGCGTCTCTCTTAACATATGCGGAATCAAACGAGGCACTCTCACTAAATAGATCCTGCCTTAAACGGAGAAGTAGATCCGCTCTAATCGAATTAATGGCGTTTCCAAGAGACGTGAAAATGCCATCCATTGAATTGACCAAGGCGGCATCAATCTCGGGAAACAATACAGGCTTTTTCGATTTACGTAAGGCGTCACATTGTTTGCACAGCCAGCACAGACCACAATCTGCCAACAATTTCACTTCACAATTCACCGAGACACCGGCACATTGATCATGGAAGAATCGGCCACACACCCCCGAAAACGACAAATGTAATGGTTCACCATTTGGATTTATTGCCGTAGAGCAAAGTGCACAGACAGTCATTATGATGCACTGCCCAAATCACAATCGGACAGCATCTCACTATAGCGAGCACTATAGACAGCTTGACATTTTCATACTGAGACGCTGCCTTCGGCTGCCTCCTCAATACTGAGCGAGCATTGTCTTCCTCATTGCCATGGTGAGCTGTAGAAGATTGTATGGTGAGCATTCTTACTAGCGCCAAATTTTCTCATGAGATGATCTGGCGCGCCCCGTCGATTCGATGAGATGCCTTACCACATGATAGTGAGGTTGGATTTTGGATCGGCGGCCGATCTTGCTCATGTGTGTTGAACTGCGTATTGTTTAGTGAGGGCGCCTTGGGCCGCGGGGCCACGAGGCTTTCTCAAGCTGAGAAAACATTCTCAAGCACTCATTTTAGTTTCTCAAACACTCAAAACTTGTTCTCAGACGCGAGCTCGTGGCCGTCGTCAATTTTTCTCACTCTGAGAAACTGATAAAGCCACTCAAGTTTTATTTAGAGCTTTAAATAGAAAATATGTTTTTGATCGCATGTTTTTTTAAACTTTTTCAATTATAAATATTGAATACATTTTCCAAAGTGATTATTGAAAAAGAAATAGCACAATTATTAAATAGAAATAGAAATAGCTTATATTTCAGGTAGCCGATCGCTGCATCGTCAACTTTCTCAAAGATTCTCAAAACCGATTTTGTTCCGATTCGACAAACGCTGAGAACGAGGATTTCTCAAAAGCACTCATGAGTGCTTGAGAAAATGAGTGTTGAGAATCCTCATGGCCCCGCGGCCTTGTGTGGCTGTGTGATGTGTGTGGATATGTGATGATTCGCGAGACAGCATAAAGTGTTTTGTTTGTAAGAAAGGTGTTGTGTTGAAGTGAAAATTAATGCAGATTCGTGTTCCGTTTTTGTGGCAATGAAACAATTAATAAACAATCAAATGATATATTTCACCGATGCGAAAATGTTTGCAGAGATATTCGTGTTATCCCGATTGTTGGAAACTCGTGAGTGCCCAACAGTCTGTCAGATCACAACGCTAGAGAAGAGAGTGAGAGGGAGGATAAAAACGATAAATTAGGAGATAAGGAGGAGGATTGGTCTGCTCCTAGCCTTGAGTTGAAATTCGACAATCGGTACATGTGGACTATTTTTTTGATTTAACCTCATACCAATAAATAAAGTGTTTTCTCTAAAAAATCCACCACGTTTTTCAACATTTCAACAACAAAAAATTAACATTCGCGCGAAAAAGCCAATAAAATTGATCGAAAACTCGTTTCGCAGAGCGGAAAGCACAGTAAGTCGCGCGCGCAAGTGATATATAGTGGAACGGGAAAATTAACCAACGTAAAATGCGGCGTACGCTTCGGGTGCAGCAAAACCTACCAGCGAGTCCGGAAACGCCGCAGGAAAGCAGTAACGTCTCGGGTGGGCCCAGTTACGATCCATCCTCCCCGGGAACATCGAGCACTGTAACGACGGAAGGAAGCACCCCGAGGAGCGATGCCACCGCAACGAACGTTGCGGTACTTCGCAAAGAAGGGCAGAGTAAGGGGATAAGTTCACCGTTCCACGCATTAAACCACGGTGCGAACCAGGGCCGCGATGACATTCGCGAATCGCGAAGATGACGATTGCAGGAGATTGAGTACGAGATGCAGATGCTACGGGATGCAGAGGACGAAAATGGCTCGGCGGCCATCGCTGAGCATCCCAACCACGGCGGCACTGGGGGGACACATTATCCGCAGTTTGCTGGGTGGGTGAAGAGTTTCGAGGAATCCTTGCGTCGAATATACCCGGCGGGAAAAGCCCTTCGCAAGGACAAATTCCAGGGGGCAACGACCTCGGGCAACGCGCCGCTGCTGAGCAAGCCCAACTCCCTCAACCGAGCCCCACGATTGCGTCGACCTACGCTACACTACCGTCACAAAGGATGCATCCTCACGCAACACAAACTTTCCTGACGCGACACATTCTCACTCAGCGCACACTATACAGACACACCCGACGTACACTTCGCATACACATTCAGCTCACACGATACTACCACAACACGAATATGTGCAACCACATTTCAAAACCAGCACACTGAGTCAGAGCCAGATAGCTGCTCGTCAACCAGTGCCCCGGGACCTTCCGGTCTTTTCCGGGGGTCGCTTTTCATAACCACGTATAACCGCACTAACACTGCATGTGGTTACACCGATGACGAAAACATCGGCCGTCTACAATATGCGTTGAGAGGAGCGGCGTTCGAAGCGGTAGGCCACCTTTTGTCCTTCCCGGACGGGTTGAATGAGGTGATGGCGACCCTAAAGGCGCGTTTCGGCAGACCAGATCTGATTGTGGAGACCATGACCGAGAAGATCAGAAAGATGGCACCACCGAAGATTGAAAGGTTGTCAACGGTCGTAGAGTTTGGATATGCGGTGAAGCGGTTGGTAGGAGCGATGACGGCCTCTGGGTTACGAGGGTACATGTACGACGTGGCGTTACTCAAGGAGTTAGTCAGGAAACTACCCCCCGTCCTATGCATCGACTGGGCGAGAACGAGGAGTAAATTTTCGGAAGTGACGCTGTTGGAGTTTGGAAAATGGGTTGGTGGCTTGGCAGAAGATCTCTGTGGTGTTGTCGACGTGATGTCCGTGATGGGCAATAGCGACTCAACTCATGAACAACCAGAACCGCCAACTCATCAAAGCCGCACCCAGTGTCAGCGGTTTCAACCCCATCGTGCCCCGCCAGCGCAACTCGATCGACGGCCACCGATCGGCACTGGGCGGGTTCATCTAGCCTACTGCAACGCAACGGTATTGCAGGATGAGAATCTTGTTGACCCATCTTCATCTAAAAATACACCAGAATTACTGACTGTCTGCCCCTTGTGCGGCAGGGATTGTCCCACTCTCGTCCAGTGTGAGCAGTTCCAAAAGACAATGGTTGCCGCCAGGAGATCACTTGTAAGTGAACGCAGGATATGCCAGAAATGCCTCGGATACCATAGAGGTGGATGCAGCGTAAGAGCACCGTGCGCGGTGAATGGATGCAACAGACAACACCATGAGCTGCTCCACGTGAATGACCAGACACCAGCCAGCCCTCAACACCGCGATCATCTAAATGGCTCAGGTAAGGTCGTGTACACTGGTGTCGCTAACGTTCTTACCCATTCAGGACCGAAAGACTTTCGCTTTTAAAATACATACCCGTTACGCTGCACGGGCCCAAGGGGCGAATAGATACGTTCGCCTTTTTAGATGACGGCTCTACTTCCACGTTTATGGAGCACGGACTAGCACAGGAGCTTGGAGTTACAGGGACACCGTACCCGTTGTGTCTACAATGGACGGGAGACGTGACAAGAGAAGAACAAGACTCCGTAAGGCTATCGGTGCGCATATCGGGTAGAAACATGTCGCATGCGATGTACAAACTATCAGAAGTACACACGGTCAAAGAGCTTGCCCTTCCGGAACAATCTGTAAACGTAGCACAACTGACTGCACGCTATACTCATCTGAGAGATCACCAGTTCGAATCCTACGCTTACGCCGTGCCCCGCATCCTCATAGGCATAGACAACTGCAACATAACGCGAACCCTGAAGACCGTGGATGCTAGCTGCAACGAACCGGTCGCTTCGAAAACCCGCCTTGGATGGGTTGTCTATGGGCCTTGCTCGGTTGCGAGTGCAAAGCCGAGTCCTTCAAACCGCCACGCAAACAATGAGACCCCAAATTTTGAGTGATTCAGGCCGAGGGGTATGAGGAGGCTTGAGGAAGCAAGGAGAAACCCACGCAAACAATGAGACCCCAAATTTTGAGTGATTCTGGCCGAGGGGTATGAGGAAGCTTGAGGAAGGAAGGAGAAACGCGCTGCGATGACAGTTCGCATTCTGTTTTACACGCGCGCTTCACTAACACCAATACAAATACCGTGCTTTGACGAGCCGTCTGTGAATGTGTGTGTGCCTTCTTTCAGCGAGATCAACAACTTGGAGCTGCTCGTCACATCGTGTTGTCTCGCTTACACTACAGCATCGAACCATCGCTCCGTGTGTCCCCCCTCCTACGCGTACAAAACCACCAGTACAGCGCGACGCTTTGTCGGAGATGGTTGTGCGCGTTTTGTTCTAAGTCCCGCGCACAGTGTTTGTGCGTTGGTGCGCATTTCGTTCAAAGTCTCGTGCGCCGGTGTGTTATGGTGAAGTGTGAAGTGAACAAACAATGAGCACAGACGCACATGCAGTGCGTGGATCGACAGGTAAGAATTTGCTGAACAGAGGCAACGCAGATTGTCGACAAGTTTCCCGCAGACGCCATTCGTAAGTATGAAGGATTCTAAATGTGTTGTGAAAGTGTAATTTATGTTTCAATAAAGTGTTTAATGAAATAAAAAATGACCGTGTTTGTGTTTGTTGTTAGAATAAGGGCGTATTTGCGATCGCGGCAATGCATGAAAAAAAAACGAGAAACGAAAGAAACAAATATCTTTGGATGTGTTGGTAGCATGGCTCGAAAGAACACAAACACTTTGAGAACTGCATAGCGCACCGTGCGTTACGGGTGGGGAGGGGGAGGGCTCGCGCGAGGGTGTAACTCATTCCTCTAAGAGTAACTGCTAAGGGGGGACGGTACTCAAATCACTCAAAAATACACTCATTTTGCCGGACGGGCGGTCCTTCTCGGGCCGCCCATTTCACGCTCTCTCTTGTAACTCCGCGTTGGACAAAGCAGTGCGGCCGTTTCGGCCTAGGGACGACGAAAGAGCGTTGGCGATATTGGAGCGGGAAACGAACGGACAGCGATACGAAATGGGACCTTTGTGGCGGTACGACAGTGTCAATTTGCCCTACAACAAAAAGGCGTTCCAGCGTGATGGGTTTCTAAAACAGAAGATATTCGAAGTTAGCAAACGATGTGAATAGAACAAATGTAGCAGAGCTACACTTCACCACAGAACAGAGTGGTCCGAACCGGTGCGGCCGACAGAAATAGGGGATATAGTTGTAGTGGCGTGTAACAATTCCTAGAAATTGTTGGCCTAAGGGAGGAATCGTGGTAGTAAACCCTGATAGGAATGGACAAGTAAGTCAAGCCACCGTCAAAACGGTCCATGGAACGTACGATAGGTCCACGCACGGATGTGCAATTTCCTTAGCGCAATTGGGGTAAAACCGTGTGGTTACGACGCAACAGATCGAACAGTGAGCAGACAGTAAACAAACCAATGCACACACGCATACACGCAAAACACCTGACAGATAATAGGAACCCGCTGCGCAAATTAGAGCAGTTTCCAGCGCAGGAAATGTACCAAAATTTGCGCTGGCCAGCGCAGATTTTGGCTGGTCTCCCGCGCTGGACTTCAGCGATTCCTGCGCTGGGTCGAGCAAGTTTAGCGCCATCTGTTGGCGAAATGGAGGAACTATTTATGGCGGCGGAGAACAAAAAACGGTAAAAAAATTTAAAAATATTGACGCCCATTTTTTCGTCCGCTTCTTCCCCCTCCCTCACCCTGCCTTGCCTTACTTGCGCTTCTGCCCGTGCCTTCCGCCGCCAGCTGATTGGGTGTTGTGGTGTATTCGTTGATTCTCATATGTGCATTGCGGTTGTGTATTGTTATTGGTGGGTGTTTGCATTTATTAAATTGTGTGTGACCTTGAGACGCTGTGGGAGAAGCTGTATTGGGATTTAAAGTGTTATCGGTGTATTGATGGTTTATTTTATTTCGTACCGCTGCTTATGAGACCATTCGATGCCCCTGCCAATAGAGGGTGAAGAAGCCTATTTAAAACAAGCGTAGGAGAACGTCTAACACTAATCTAATATATTTTTAATTTGAACATGTTTGATGCTTCAACGACCTTCGAAGCATTATGTAGCACAGTGTAAAGTGGCAATAAAATATTTTTTTTAATATGCCTAAATCTGTCTCGAGTTTTCGGGTCACGACACACACACACACAGCGCGGGGAAAGTGATCGTTCACTCTATCATGTCGCGATCCCCCAACCCGCCCGGCGCTTTGGATGAGGATGCGCTACAAGATAGCTGAACAAGCCGTTCTACCGACAAGGTAGCCGTGCTCGCTCGTGTGGGGTGGGGGGAGGGGGGTTCTGGTTGGGGGTGCGTGCTTGCGTTCGCGCTTTCGTGGGTGCGTGCCTGCGTTCGCGCTTTCGTGGGTGCGTGCTTGCGTTCGTGCTTGCGTTCGCGCTTTCGTACGCGTACGTGCATGTGTGTGTGTGTGTGTGTGTGTGTGAGTTTGCGCGTGTGTGTTTGTGTGATTGTGTGTGTGCGTGCGTTAGGAAACCCCAAAACTATTTGATTCTGATGCGTACATTTTCATCCGCTACAGCTACAAAGTCCATGCATTTTCGATCTCGCTACCTGAGAGACAACACAACCATTGGCATTGGCATCTTTGCGATCGGCTCTGCTGTTGGTGGTTAAAAAGACACACGATCTAAGCAAACGTGCGTGTGATATGTTGCACATTTATTTCTAATTCAGCTAGCGGACGCAAGTGGAAACAACATTTTGAATTGAATCCATACAAAAGAGGATTCTGGATTTGTTTATTACGGTGCGCGTATGGTGCTGCACCTGTCCGCCCAGAATCTGGTGGCTTGTTGGTTTGGAGTAGTTATCATGACGCCGCTTGACCGGCAATGCATTGGAATGGGTTCGGATCGGTAGGTTCATGTTTTGGTCGAGTGCATTCCGTGTATTTGTCTTGTCACAGCGGTAGCCCGGCAGCAACAAATAATAATAATAATAATAATTATTATTATTATTATTATTATTGGCGTAATAGCCAACGCGATCATGCCGGCCTTTTCAGGACTTGAGTAGCAAGTAGCCGGATAGTCACCTCTTGCTACGGCGGACGGTTCATACGCGGTTAGAACCCACGACGGGCATGCAGATGTGAGGAATGACGGCGGTGCTGCAGGACCGCTCCTATCCAGCGTGCAACTTGCATACTGCCACACTCTCTCCTGCCCGGTGCATACGCAGCAGGCAGGAGGAAGGATGCACCTCCTTAACAAAAAAACACCGTCATGAACCAGCGGTGGACCTAACGGTAGGCGGACTAGGCGGTCGCCGAAGATTTCTAGTCTGTAGTATGCCGTATGTCTACAAGTGGACAGATTATTAGCGACAAGGGCCCCCGGAAAGATGGTCGTTAGGGCTCCGTGGCTGGAGAACCATTTGCACCTCCCCTCCCCCCATGGCGACAACAATTTTAGGGCCTGTGACCGATGATCGTAGGGGTCCCATGGCCACCCCCCCCCCCCCCCCATCCGCTGGCAATTTAAGTATACTGTTCAATCTTCCAACAGCTGTGTGTCAGTACCCCCTCCTCAGGGGCCTCAATTCGTCTTTCCGCCTTTCATGAACACCTTCCTTTCTTTGACCGATGGATCATAACATTCCGGAAGAAATTACATTTGACGACAGTTTTGCATACACACGCACACTCACAACCATGCGCAGGATGCTTAGCATATCTATGTAATCCACAACAGACGAAAGCAAAAGCTTAGGATAACAAAGTTATGGTTAATGCTTAGCACGTTCAGTTCGATGGCACGCCCCAGGGACTGCCAGTGATCTTTCCAGTATGCCGATTTCACAATCAGCTTGCGTTCTAGATGCCGGCGGAACGGTAAGCTCATGAAAATCAGCGCCGGGCTAAATGTGTTAATGCGAATTAGGGTTCGGCGCGTTGCACAGCAAACCCTCTATCGTGCTAGCGATTCCTTAGTCATTTTTATATTGCAGTGTTTGAACTCATTGCAATTTTTGGTTTGATTTGTGAAAATGTAACTACATCGCCGCAATGTTTGTTAACGGCATTTTTAGGCGCCACAACAGCTCGCGAGCATTGTCCACACGCGAGAAAGAGATGGCGCTATGGAGGGAAAAAGCACGGACGACGGCTGACAGCGATTGGCCGTCTGATGCACCAACACATCCAAACCTTCGGCAGCGCGCTCAGGCGAGGGGAATGAGGCGGAGCCAGGGACGGGCAGCTCGACGAGCTGCTTGACAAATTAGCCGTTGGAGAGAAAAGGAAGGCATGAAAAAATTCTCAGAACGCCATAACGCCTTCCGTCGCTTTGCACAGCGGGAAGTGTAGCCACGGTTGATAGTGTCGCAGGCTACGATGGCGAAAAAAGAGGTTGCACCATTGTTAAGCGGGATTGACGTTTCTGTGTAACGGGCTATAGAGCTTCAGCGGGTTACACGTTCAGCGTTTTCGGGCTACTAACAAATTCAACCGCCTCAACCGTGGTACACTGGGGGGACAATGTTGGAAACTCGTGAGTGCTAAACAGTCTGTCAGGTCACAACGCTAGAGAAGAGAGTGAGAAGGAGGATAAAAACGATAAATTAGGAGATAAGGAGGAGGATTGGTCTGCTCCTAGCCTTGAGTTGAAATTCGACAATCGGTACATGTGGACTATTTTTTTGATTTAACCTCATACCAATAAATAAAGTGTTTTCTCTAAAAAATCCACCGCGTTTTTCAACACCGATCGTAGGAAGAAGAAGACAAGCGGCAGGCAAAAAGCGTGCGTTAGCAAAGTGCAACATCCCTGAAACCAGATAAGTATATTATTATTAAAACAAATTATTATTAAAAATAGTGCAAGTTTACGAAAAAAGAATTATAGAAGGATTAAAAATTTATGTTTTACAGTCATATTGTTTCATACCGTTCCAAATCAGATATTTGAAGAGATAACTTGACTAAAAAAGCAGAGCAATTATGGAAAGACGACATTCGCTTTCCCAATTAAGCTACCCATACAATGAATTGTTGTGCAAGCAACTATAAAGCATATGTTCTAGTGCAGGTAAGAATAAACCTTAAACCTTCATATCAACTATATGTAAAGTTTGTTTTTTATTCAGGAGTAACGGTTCAAAAAGGCCGTATTGCTTAAATATGTAAAGTTATATTACTAATACTTTTTGTTTCTTTCCTTTACAGATGATAACTTTGTTTACATAATTCATAACAGACCCGTTATGCTCACTCCGTTCGATGAATAACTTCATGGCCTCTTCATGGGTGTTCTAAAACGGTAAGATTATCTTAACTATACAATTTCACAATGAATAAATTTTAATACAATTGATGTTAATTATAATTCATATGGTCATTTCAGTGTACTAAAAGGAAAGCAGCTACATGTAGAAAAGATGTCCATGAAACATTCCAACGTTATCACTTTAAGCTGGACATTTCACGTAACAGTTATTTCAATAACTAATTAAAACAGGAACTAGATAGGGTAGCATACTATATATAGGATATAAAAGCGTATTAATGACTAAAGCAGGCCTAGACTGACTACAGTTGTTCCACTAAAATAGAAGACAATAGGATAATATAACGAACTAGGATATTTTAGTGAGAGACCAAGTGACATAAATTTGGTTTTTAATATGACGAAGATTATAGAGTTAAAGAAAGTGTGAAATAGTTTAGGGCCCATGAAATAGTAGCAATTAATAGGGGTTTGCAATTTATACTTAGACCGTGGAACAATTTTACGATTAAATCATGTTCGCAGCTTTGTCCAAATTGCAAAACCATGAGCACGTTATCGTTTCCTACATGAAATGCATATTGAAAGCAATAATAAGTAATCAAATTCTATATTAAAAAATAATTTGAAAAATTCGCAGAGCTGCATTGTGCTCAGCGAAGAGCACATATGTGTTAAAAGAAAACGGATATAATCAATGTAAAACCTACTAAATGTTACCATGTTGTCAAACGCACTTCATTTGCCCAGACCCATTCCTAGTTAAAGAATCACATTTAATACGAAGACTCGTCATAAGCCGATAGTTATAATAATACACATTAGTCTTAATTATACGCAAAGCATTACGAGCAAAACACATAACGGAAGCGAATGCGAAACAGTCGAGCGGCTTAAGAAATGCAGGCGTAAAACACATTTTACTGATAATAATATTATACTACTAGGCTAATATACTAGGTTCACCACATGTATGTTTAACATAATTTTTATACGTTTGACTACATAATAAAATACAGGCGTCCCCCGAGTTACGACCCCCTCGAGTTGCGACGATTCGCAGATACGACGATTTTGATTTTGACAGTGAAAAGTTGTCATCGAGAAGAAATTGATGTATATTTTTGAATTTCTGAGCTGATAACCGTTACACACACATTTCCAAAGATTCCACTACTACCCGTTATTGTATATCTATATCGTGTAAACGATTTTTTGTGTAAAATTAATACATTATCGAACATTGTTTCAAATAAAAACACGATATGATAGATTTCGACTCTTCAACTTCGGTTATAAACTTAAAATTGACAGATATTCGACATACGACCTTTTCGACTTACGCCTTGCGTTGGGCCTTTTTTTCGGTCCCAAATACAGTCGTATCTCGGGGGACACCTGTATATCAAAATTTATCAAATTTATTTTTTGTCAGAACATTAAATCCCTTAAATAATTTTTATTTAATGCTATCGAACAATAAAAAAGTGATTATGATCAAAAACACAGTAACACAATGAACATTTTCTTTATTTAGCTATGATAAATTAAAAACACACACATTTTTATTTAACAATCCGCAAGGTATCGCCAATAATCTGAAACACAAATAAAAACCAATTTTAAGCAGGTCACATTGAATAAAAATTATGTATACACCGAACATCCCAAAATTTTTGCTTGATCAAGGCCACGGTTCATTATTTTGTGGTGTGATAACTGTAAAACATAAACAAACACAAACAAAATAAACGCACTAGCACTTTAAAAAACTCGATACACACCTATAAAGCACCACAAATTATTAAACTGCATCCCATTGTACCCCACCGCGTAAAATGCTGTACGAAATTTTACGGCACTATCGTCGTTCATAGAGCGAAGAATTTTGCTGCTTTGTATCTGTATCGCCCTATCGCGCGAGGAACATCCTATGACCAGCACACCAAGGACGATGAACACCAGCTCATGGATCGAAACCAGCTACACCGCGGATAAATTCAACACAATAAAAGTTTATACAATTCTCCCTTCCACTCACTTTCCACCAGGAACTTTCACACGCGGCACATAATTCACACCGACACACATTACCACACAACACAACACCGCTGGTACAGCAGATATGACGTATATGCAGCCATGACCACACGAAACAAAAACGCACATTGAAAGGCCTGAGATTTGGCTTTTTTTTCAATAATTCACTATGGCTACTCACCATGGCTTTCTCACTACTGATTCGCTCACCTTTGAGAAGATCGGATTTTCGGATTAAAGTCACAAGCGATAAAGTATCAACCAGCCACAGGACGATTAATCAAGCCGCGTTCAAAAACTAGGATAAGCAGGAGCGATCAAAACCACGTCTGTGCGTCACCAAGCGGAGAGAGTGAGTGGTAATGTAATTTAGTAGTCCACGTCCATTACACGCAAAACTGCGCTCGAAACAATTTAACGTGAAAAAATATCGATTTTCACCCGATATGGTTAAACCATTTTGACAGACGCATCATGACGTGCGTCGAAATAGAAATTTTTCTACTTTGACGCTGCGTCGTGCGTCGTTAACGCATGCTTCTGTCAAATCCCTTACATTTTGGCAAAATCGTAACGCATTGCGTCGGAACAAGTACCGCTCTCTCACACAATTAACACTGCCGAAAACTGGCGCGGGACACACACGTAACCGTCTTGCCTGCCTTCTCTTCTCGTTCTTCCTTTCATCCAGCGTTGTCTTCGTCGAATGGTGAGCACCAGTGCTGCAAAATGTCACTATCAATGACATAAAAAAAATCTGACTGAAACAAAATCCATATCAGCGTCACGTACTCAATTGTAATAATCTGAGGTGATGCTCAGAACGGTTGGTGTGACTAATATATGCTCATGACATGTTTGCGACCATCGCTTGGTCAGTCACTATGTCACGACTTTTTTTTTTTGCTGTGATCAGTTTTGCAAAATGTCACTAACATAGTCATGACAAATTCCGGCTGAAACAAAATCATCTCAGCGTCACGAGATCTACTGTAATGATCAGAGGCGAGCCTCAAACAGTTGGAGCGAACATCACATGGTTTGTGACATTGTGTGCAACCAACTCGTGTTCAATCACTTGGTCGCGACATTTTGAGTCGGTGATCATCGCGATGGTCATGGGAGATATGCGGTGCGTGCGGGTTGTTCCAAGAAACAAAATGAGCATGTTTTCTCGCTCTGTTTGACCCGACAGATAATCAAAACAGATAGAGGGAGAAAGCATGCTAATTTTGTTGCTAGAGCCCACGCGCAAAGTATATTCCAAGAATGTCGCGATTATCGCCGACAACAATGTCGTGACCAAGTAAGTGACCAAAAGTTGGGTGCTAAACTAAATGTCACCAAGCATGTGATTGATTCTCCAACTGTTTGAGTATAGTCACTGATCATCTCAGTTTTGTACGTGATCTGATATGAGCTTCGTTTCGGTCATGAGCGTTGATGACTGAAACAGTGGCATTTGGCAGCGCGGATCTCAGCCAGAAAAAAATCATGATTATGCTTGCGCTGGCATTAAGCTAAGCTTGTCAGTCAGAGTATCGTGTTGGACTCAAGTATTCACATGTTGTGTTCTGCATATCATGACGCACTTTTATTGACTATCAGCAATGAGCATCAAGCTACCACGGATATGTTCATTGTTTTCGTTGGTGAAAATCTCGTGATACTCATGCCATTTTGCAGCACTGGTGAGCAGACGTTAAAAATTCTTCCTGCTTGCTTCCCTCTCGCTGCTCTCACGTGCTGCACTAACGAGCTGAAGGATCGTCCCTACCTTGCAGCCGCTTCCCCTTTACCAGGCGCTAGCACTTTGGAGGAGGGTTCATGCCTTCCTGCCGCTTCTCCTTCGTCCGGTTCTGGCGCGTTGAATGATCGTTCCTGCCTTCTTTTCTCTCCTGTTGTTATCGACTCTCCTAGGTATAGAGGAAATTCATAATTATTTTGCCAACAGCTGTTCCATTAAACACCAAGCACTATACTTCCCTATCCGCAAATTTCCGTTAAATGCCTACTAATCGCCTTGTAATCGCCGGCGAATTGAAGGCGATCAGCAGTTCATTTAGCAGTAATTAAATGCCTTTGAAATATGTCAATGAAAATTTTCGACTTCAATTTGAAATTTTAATTTGCAACTGTCAAAAGAAAAGCTTACAAGGGTCTTCAGCACTACACTGTTATAGTGTTCCCAGATATGAGCGTGATATTCGATAGCACGATTTACGTGTTATATTCTCTTGCGTTAAGCTCTGAGCTATTTCACCTTATTAAAGATGGTCTGCATTATTCGGTTGTTAAAGACCAACTCATTGAAAGGTGTTGATACATCAAACTCATTTCGATAACTCTAATAAAAGGAGAAATGAGATACATATTTCTCCCATCCAGATAATGAACGGTAAACATAGTGTAATTATTATGGTTTTTGAAAAGGTATTATTTTAATTTTGCTTCACATAAATTTTGTTTATATTAATTATAGTAAGAAAATATTAATTTAAAAAGAAATAAACGCATAAAAAAGATAATAAAAATCAGGATTTGAACACACGCTTTCTAGGTTCGGAACTAAAAGTGTTGTCACTGCTCTATTAGGCAGTTACATTAGTAAGGGTGCAAAACCAGTATATAAACAAGCTAAGATGGCGGCAAGCTATCTGTTCTCCTTGAAACAAAAAGTTAAAAGATTTCGAAGAGAACCCGTTACAGCCATGAAATTTCGGTTGAAATCTTTATTCGCCTATTGTGGTCCGTGCTCACTTCCGTTCGTGCGTGTGTTACGATTTGCTACGGCATTTCAAGTTTACTGTTCAATCTCCCAACATCAAGTTTAGTTTGCTTATTTTGGCCCGTTTTGACAGCCATTTTGATGCGACACTTAAACAGAGCAGCCATTGTAGAAAATTGACAGTTTGATGGTTATAGCGTACGGTGCAAACTGGCTTACATACATTTATGTTTTTCTTATGTTTTCTTAAGTGCATTATTTGTCGAGAAATTGGATATATTTTGTTCATGTGTAACGTCCGGACTAATATCGCCCACTGTGCACTCAACCCGAACCCCAAACGCAGCGGTATATACGCATTGTATTTTGACCGCTGGAGCACCCGGTGTGCTAGATGAACTGTCATAGAATAAAGCTCTCTTCTTGGCGCGACATTGAACTGAACAGACGTAAGCCACTGACTTCTGTGTTTAACTAATTGTGTGGTCTTCCGAATTGTGCTAAATATTATTAAAACGGCCAATTAACCTTCCGCCACCCGTAAACGCTTGGTCGTTACATCTCAGAAGTGGGATAACCAACAAAAAGTCGCCTACAAACCGCCTGCAAACCGCTTAACCAGCCGGTCTACGTGTGTCTGTGTACGTGTGTGCGTGTGACATAACGCCATTTCATAAAATGGTGGGCAAAGACGAACTTCGCCGGGCGCTCATCGAAGCCGGCGTCGACGTACCGCATACTGCCACCCTCGCACAACTTCGGCAACTTTACGCCTCTCTCGAGCTGGCCGCTCGCTCCCCCCGTGCAGCGCAGCCCACCACCTCGGCCATGGCATCAGCCTCCGCTTACGCAAACCATCCCGAGGCCGCCATTTTGTATCACCCTCATGAAAATGGCGGTGACGCCGTTAATGATGCCGCTTCGACGAACAACACCACCGACGCCAATGCTAATCTGCCCTCCGCCCAAGGTGTAGCTGCCGCCCTTCCCCGCGGTTCCGACGATATGGAGGCTCACATCGAAGCGCTGCGAATGCAGCTACAGTTAGCCGAATTGCGTCAGAAAGTGCATCAACTCGAGGCGCAGCAACCGACCGCCATTTGTACAAAGGATTTCGAATCCTTCATCGAGCCGCTTGATGCTGAGAAAAATTCCGCTGGTTCCGTGATTTGGAACGCCTTTTCTCACTCCACCGAGTGTGCGATGCGGACAAATTTTTGTTTACTCTTCGGCTCCTCACAGGCACGGCAGCTAACGTCGCCAAAGAATTTGACGTCACCACTTACGACGAACTGAAAATGGAGCTGATCGACAACCTTCATTTCGTCGCTACTCCTGAATCTGTGTACCGCCAACTCCGCAATCGTCGGCTGCAGCCCCAAGAATCTGCCCTCCGCTACCTGTTTGATATGCAGCGCATAGCTGGCCAAGCCGACATCCCTGATTTGGAACTGATCCCGATCGTCATCGACGGCTTGGGAAGCCCGTCAATTACTTCAAGCCTGCATTTCATGCCCCTCACGATGGAAGATTTCCGTAAGAAGCTGAAGCTTTTCGAGTCTTGCCGTCATCTTCGAGCCATCAAGCCCCCTTCCGCCGATATTCGGGCCCCGATGAACAGCCCTATGGAACGGCCCCAACCGTCGCAGGAACCTGTCCGCTGCTTCAACTGCTCCCGATTTGGACACCTTCAGAGTGCCTGCTCCAAGCCGAAGCGCCCACCCGGCGGATGTTTCCGCTGTTTCCAGACTGGGCACGTCTACCGCAATTGCCCTGAACGTCGGGCCAACGCCACTGTTGAGGGCGGTATTAGCTCGGAGGATACTCTCGGCACAAACCAAGAGGTGAGTTTGACATTTTTACACCCTTCTACTAAACGTACCACCCTCAATCGCGTTCGTTCCCTTCTTGATACCGGGAGTCCTGTGAGCTTCATCAGTGACACAGTAGTACCAGCTAGGCTGCTAGGACCTCTTTCAACAACTGAATACTGCACTATGGTTAAGGGACCACTTTATTCTCGAGGACGAATTAATTGCATAATCCAGTTTAGGGATCATTCTGTTCGACATTCTTTTATTATATTACCTGGAATTGCGTGGCCTGTCATTATTGGTCGCGATTTACTTAATTCTCTTAACATTTCTCTTACTTATTCATCTTTTTCAAAATCATGTATTACTAAAACCCCGTTGGCGGAACTTGAATAAGTTGATACAACTCTTCCAGAAAAATTAGAAGATGCTATTAGGAGTATTTGCTCGCTCGATGTAATCGAAGCCGAAAATGAACTGGATTTAGGAGATACTCTATCCTTAGAGCAGCGTTCAATTGTTATTTCTATTATTGAGAATTCATACCTCAAATATATTTCAAACACTAAACCACTCGTACATCCAATGAAAATCAATCTTACCCATGATACACCGATATTCACTAAGCCGCGTAGACTTTCTTATGGCGAAAGACAACAGGTAAAACAGATCGTTGATAAACTCTTAGCGGAAAACATCATCCACCCTAGCAATTCTCCTTATGCTTCCGCATTAGTTCTCGTTAGGAAAAAGAGCGGCGAAGTTCGTATGTGTGTGGATTACCGGCCCCTCAACAAAATTACCGTTCGGGATAATTACCCCCTACCCCTTATCGAGACTTGTTTGGAGCATCTGTGTGGGAAAAGATTCTTTAGTTTGCTAGACTTAAAAAGCGGTTTCCACCAAGTCCCAATGAGTGATGAATCCATCCCTTACACTTCTTTTGTAACCCCAGACGGTCAGTTTGAATATTTGAAAATGCCCTTCGGTCTCCGCAACGCCCCTTCCGAATTCCAACGTTTTATCAACTCTATTTTAAGAGAATTTATTGATGATGGCAGAGTAGTCGTTTATCTTGATGACATCATCATCGCTTCCACCGATCTTAACTCACATCTTACCACTCTTCGATCTGTCTTAGAAAAGATTAAACAGAACAATTTGGAACTCCGTCTTGATAAATGCAAATTTGCTCACGAGGAAATAGAATACTTGGGCTACAAAGCTAATTACAATGGAATTCAACCTAGTGATCGGCATATTCAAGCACTTACCAATTACCCTATGCCCACTAACCTGAAGCAGCTTAGGCGTTGCCTTGGGTTGTTTTCATATTTCCGACGCTTTGTTCCCTCCTTCTCTTGCATAGCCAAACCTATGACAAAACTACTTCAGAAGGATGAAGCATTTAATTTCGATTCAACTTGCGTACACGCTTTTGAAACCCTACGTGACAAACTTGTTCATTCCCCTGTTCTTTCCATCTTCGACCCAAAGCGGGAAACTGAAATACACTGTGACGCGAGTTCTTTTGGTTTTGGTGCCATACTCCTTCAAAAACAAGATGACAATAAATTACACCCTGTCGCTTACTTTTCCAAAACCACTTCAAAAGATGAGTCCAAGTTACACAGCTATGAACTTGAAACTCTTTCCATCATTTACGCTCTTAAGCGCTTCCACACTTATGTTCATGGGCTCCCCATTAAAATAGTTACCGATTGCAACTCCCTGGTTGAAACCTTTAAGAACCGTAATGCTTCCGCTAAGATTGCCAGGTGGTCCTTGTTTCTGGAAAATTACGATTACACCATCTGTCATCGCTCAGGTACCTCTATGCCCCATGTCGATGCACTGAGTCGCACCGAAGCCGTGAGTGCCATCGGTGAGATTGACCTTGACTTCCAGCTTCAAGTAGCTCAGACACGTGACCCATCTATCGAAGCTCTTAAACATCGGTTAGAATCAGAAGAAGTTGACGGATTCTTACTTCAAGATGGGCTTGTCTATCGCGACATACCTGATGGTCAACCTCAATTGTATGTCCCTTCGGAAATGGTCGACAACGTAATTAGACACACTCACGAGCGAATTGGCCACCTAGGCATTAACAAAACCTTTAGCAAAATTAGTCAGCATTATTGGTTCCCCCATATGAAGCCCACCATCGACAAATTCATTAAGAACTGCCTCAAGTGTATTGTTTATTCTGCACCTCATCATACTAATGCCCGAAATATGTACAGCATCCCTAAAGAACCTTTGCCCTTCGATACAATCCATATCGATCATTTAGGTCCACTGCCTAGTTCCCCTTTACGCAAGAAGTACATACTTGTTGTTATCGATGCTTTCACTAAATTAACCAAACTTTACCCAACCTCTTCCACTAATGCAAAAGAAGTGTGTTCTGCCCTCTCTCAATACATGTCTTACTATAGCCGCCCTAAGCGGATTGTTAGCGATCGTGCTACTTGTTTCATCTCCACCTTGTTTGAGGACTTTTTGGAATCGCATAACATTAGTCATGTCCTCAACGCCACCGGATCCCCACAAGCCAATGGACAGGTAGAACGGGTGAACCGCGTGTTGCGTCCCATCCTTAGCAAACTATCTGATGCTCCAGACCAGGCCGATTGGGTGTCCAAGTTGCGATCAGCTGAGTATGCCTTAAACAATACCGTCCACACATCTACGAACTTCTGCCCCTCTGTCTTGCTCTTTGGAGTTGAACAACGCGGTAAGATTCCGGATGAAATAGTCGAACACTTAGACGAAAAATTTGACCAAGTGCCTAGGGACTTAGGAGCCATTCGGGCTAAAGCGTTAGAAAACATAGAAGAATCTCAACGGAAGAATGAGGATTATTTTAGCAAGAAGCATAAACCACTGCAATGCTACAAAGAAGGTGAATTAGTAGCCATACGTTATACCGATACGACCGATAGCGGTAATAAGAAGCTCAATCCCAAGTTCAGGGGACCGTATGTCATTCATAAAGTGTTACCTCATGATAGGTACGTGGTACGTGATGTAGAAGGATGTCAACTCACACAACTACCCTACGATGGGGTTCTAGAAGCGAATAAGTTGCGGCGCTGGACCGAGTCCAGTGATTAGGAAATTGAGGGCAATTTATTGTTCAGGATAGCCGAGCTGTAACGTCCGGACTAATATCGCCCACTGTGCACTCAACCCGAACCCCAAACGCAGCGGTATATACGCATTGTATTTTGACCGCTGGAGCACCCGGTGTGCTAGATGAACTGACTTCTGTGTTTAACTAATTGTGTGCTCTTCCGAATTGTGCTAAATATTATTAAAACGGCCAATTAACCTTCCGCCACCCGTAAACGCTTGGTCGTTACACATGAAAGGTCATATTATGTGTCGACATACGCATTGTAGTGTTCTAATCAAGTTTAAAAGAAATATTCAGCCAAATCCAAGGTGTGTTATTGTTCCGAGTTTCGGCAAGAGCCCATAACATTGAGCTGTCAAAAATGAACATTTACTGTGTACCTATTTTCGGCAGCATTTAAAATGAAAAATAACATGTTTATCATGATTTTAAAATTCCAAGCAGTATAGAAAATTAAATTAAATAAATTAAATTAAATTAAATAAATAAATTAAAAATATTAAATAAGCATAAAATTATTGGCTGAAAGCCGAATTATGCCGAATTATTGGCTGAAAGCAAATCTGCCGAAAAAAGCACAATTTATTTGATATTTTGAAAAAAAAAAAAAAACGTAATGAAATGGTGTGAAACTTCGTATGTAAATAACAAATAAGTACACGTTCTCTACAAAATTTTGTTTTGTGAAATTTGTTACCGCATTTGTGCAGAATTTCACGTTTTTAGCTACCCTGCCGAAAAAAGGTACACTGCCGAAAACTGGTACAGTTACCCTACCACTTTTTTATGTGAACGCGAAGCAGCGCCTTCCTCATGTGGTTATACAGGTATTCCCGGATATACGGCATACTCGATACACGCGATTTTACTGTACGCTATTTTCTAAATTTGACAGTTCTTTGAGAAAATTGTGCACATTTGAGACATCGAATGTCAAATGCAAAATAAATTCTCTTTTGATCGAATATTAAAAACAATTTCAAAAGGTATAAAATTGTTAAATTCAGTTGAAATCGGATCAAATTACTAATTTAGTGGCTGAAACCTACCGCTTCATGCAAAATCATACGAAAATTAGCTTAATTTGACTGAAAACAACGACATTCAACTTACGCTAAAATTCGAGGTACGCTCTTGCCTCCGGTCCGTATTGATAGCGTATATCGGGGAGTACCTGTACATTGATACAAAGAGCGGACGATACCCAAGCTCCCGACCACGCTGGTTTTCGATGGGCTTTTCGGGAATAATTCGTTGACGAATTATCCCCGAAAATATCAACGAAATACAGACCATTTTCGGGAATAGTGAACACACGTGAAGGATAAACCCATGCGAAAAAAGAGCTGATGCTACCAACCACTTCATTAGTTCTACATCGAATCACTTTGCCAGTTGCACCACCATATCATTATTCATTATCGTGCTATTTGCTGGTTTTGTTGTATGAAGGGGTACTGATAATAAATGAACTAAAAGAAATTAAAAAAAAACAATAAAAATAACAGACTGATTTTAAAACACGCATTTCTAACAATTAGTAAAGGGGTCTGAAGTTAGTGGAGCTGTATGTTAAAGAAAACTTTAAATTATCAACGCCAATAATAACAATGAAATTGAACTCAGGTCGACCATGGTGAAAAAATTACACCATTACCATTTGACCATAACTACTTCATGAAAATGAATCGTTATCTATCAGTTTTAAACCCTTCAAATATAGCACAATAAACAAAGAGATGTGTAAAAGTTCATCGATGCGTGTGAGAGAATAGGGCTGATGAATAGAAAGAGATGGCATGAGTTTGTGTTCATTATCCCCGAAAAATTTCGCTTGGGAAGAGGAAAACGCTTGCGTGAACGATTGGTCTAGCACCCGCTGCGCTAAGCGATCGAAAACTTGTCAGCCACTCGCTCAATCCCGCACAACAAAATCGCGCAGTTTTTGAGCTCGCTTTCTAGCTCCCCGCTGCGCAAAGCGACGGAAGAAATCATGCCGTTCAGAGAATTTTATCATGCCATCTTTTTCCCTCCAACGGCAAATTTGTCAAGCAGCTCGTCGAGCTACCCGTCCCTGACTCCGCCTCATACCCCTCGCCTGAGCGCGCTGTCGAAGGTTTGAATGTGTTGGTGCGTCAGACGGCCAATCGCTGTCAGCCGTCGTCCGTGCTTTTTCCCTCCATAGCGCTATCTCTTTCTCGCGTGTGGAAAATGCTCATGAGTTGCTGTGGCGCTTAAAAAACCGTTTACACACATTGCTGCGATGAAGTTGCATTTTCACAAATCAAACCAAAAAAGCGCTATGAGTTTAATCGATGCAATGTAAAAATGACTACGGAATCACTAGCGCACGATGGAGGGTTTGCTGTGCAACGCGCAGAACCCTTATTCGCTCTAACACGTTCAGCCCGGCGCTGATTTTCATCAACATTCCGTTCCGCCGGCATCTAGAACGCAAGCTGATTGTGAAATCGGCATACTGGAAAGTTCACTGGCAGTCCCTGGGGCGTGCCATCGAACTGAACGTGCTAAGCATTAAGCATAACACTAAGCTTTTGTTTTCGTCTGTTGTGGATTACATAGATATGCTAAGCATCCTGCACATGGTTGTGAGTGTGCGTGTGTATGCAAAACTGTCGTCAAATGTAATTTCTTCCGGAATGTTATGATCCATCGGTCAAAGAAAGGAAGGTGTTCATGAAAGGCGGAAAGACGAATTGAGGCCCCTGAGGAGGGGGTACTGACACACAGCTGTTGGAAGATTGAACAGTATACTTAAATTGCCAGCGGATGGGGCGGGGGGGGGGGGGGGGGGTGGCCATGCGACCCCTACGATCATGGGTCACAGGCCCTAAAATTGTTGTCGCCATGGGGGGAGGGGAGGTGCAAATGGTTCTCCAGCCACGGAGCCCTAACGACCATCTTTCCGGGGACCCTTGTCGCTAATAATCTGTCCACTTGTAGACATACGGCATACTACAGACTAGAAATCTTCGGCGACCGCCTAGTCCGCCTACCGTTAGGTCCACCGCTGGTTCATGATGGTGTTTTTTTCTATCATGGAGGTGCATCCTTCCCCCTGCCTGCAGCGTATGCATCGAGCAGGAGACAGTGTGGCAGTATGCAAGTTGCCCGCTGGATAGGAGCGGTCCCGCGGCACCGCCATCATTCCGCACATCTTAACAGCATGCCCGTCATGGGTTCTAACCGCGTATGAACCGTCCGCCGTAGCAAAGGCTTACTATCCGGCTACGTGGTATTCAAGTCCTGAAATGGCCGGCATGATCGCATAGGCTATTACCCCAACAATAATAATAATAATAAGAAGAAGAACTTAGCATAACAGTCCACACCCGGAGAAGAGATTGGCTTGTCTTTATTGCTGCCGGACTACCGCTGTGACGCGACAAATGCACGAAATGCCCTCGACCAAAGGACATGAACCTACCGAGCCGAACCCATTCCAAGGCAGTGCCAGTCGAACGGCGTCATGATACCGGCTTGCCCAGCCAACAAGCCACCAGATTCTGGACGGACAGGTGCAGCACCATACGCGCACCGTAATAAACAAATCCAGAATCCTCTTTTGTATGAATTCAATTCAAATTTTGTTTCCACTTGGATCTGCTAGCTGATTTGGAAAGAAATGTGCTACATATCACATGCACGTTTGCTTCGATCGTGTGTCTTTTTAATACCCCCAACAGCAGAGCCGATCGCAAAGATGGTGGTGTCAATCCAATGGTTGTGTTGTCTCTCAGGTAGCGAGATCAAAAACGCACGGACTCTGTTGCCGCAGTGGATGAAAATTTACGCATCAGAATGAAGCAGTTGTGGGGTTTCCGCTCGTACGCACACACACACACGCATGCACGCACACATGCACGAACGCGCGCACGCGAGCGCGCACCCACGAATGCGCGCACGCGAGCACGCACCCACGAAAGCGCGCAGGCGAGCGCGCACCCACCACCAATCCCCCCCCCCCCTCACCCGCACGAGCGAGTACGGCTACCTTTTCGGAAGAAAGGCTGGTTCAGCTATCTTGTAGCGCATCCTCATCCAGCGCCGGGTGGGGTGGGGGATCGCGACATGATTGAGTGGACGGTCACTTTCCCCGCGCTGTGTGTGTGCGTGTATGTGTGTGTCGAGACCCAAAACTCGAGACAGATTTCTGCACATTAAAAAAAAATTATTGCCACTATACGCCGTGCTACATGATGCTTAGAAGGTCATTGAAGCATCAAACATGTTCTAATAAAAAAATATTAGTTCAGTGTTAGACGTTCTCCTACGCTTGTTTTAAATAGGCTTCTTCACCCTCAATTGCCACGGGCATCGAATGGTCTCATCAGCAGCGGCACGAAATAAAATAATCCATCAATACACCGATAACACTTTAAATCCCAATCCAGCTTCTCCCGCATCGTCCCAAGGTCACACACTTATTAATAAATGCTAACACGCACCAATAACAATACATAACCGCAATGCGCATATAAGTATCAACGCATACACCACAACACCCAATCAGCTGGCGGCGGAAGGCACGGGCTGAAGTTCAAGTAAGGCAAGCCAGGGTGAAGGAGGGAGAGGAGAGGAAGAAGCGGACGAAAGAATGGGCGCCATTTTTTTTTTTTAATTTTTTGACCGTTTTTTTTGCTCCGCCGCCGCCCGAACTTGGCCCGAACTGCCCGAACTGCGCGACCCAGCGCAGGAATCGCTGAAGTCCAGCGCGGGAGACCAGCCAAAATCTGCGCTGGCCAGCGCAGATTTTGGTACATTTTCTGCGCTGGAAACTGCTCGAATTTGCGCAGCGGGCAATAACACCCGCACAACAAAATCGAGCAGTTTTTGAGCTCGCTTTCTAGCTCGCTTTCCGCCGAAACCGATCGAGAAAGCGAGCAGAAATGTCCGAAGAACCGATCGAAGCTCTTGATCGGTTGAAGCGTTTACGGTATTTCGAGAGAGCGCGCTGTATGTGTATGTCTCTTTTTGACAAAAAAGCTCCGGTACGCGACCGTGTTGGCGCAAAAATGATAATGGCCGAAAAATTGTTCACACCCACGTTCTCTTTCTCCCCTCCTTCCCCTCTTCACCATCCTTTTACCTTTTATTGGTTCTTGCTCTCTAGCTACATTGAGCGAAACGCTGAGTTTTCAATCGCTTTGCGCAGCGGGCTATGGAAACAAAGCTAAAGTGTAACACAACTGTGAGCCTTTATTTCTCTTTCAATTCCGCGACGATACACACAGTAAGCCGAGCCAGAACCTTCTGATCTGCTCCGGCCGATCGCGGCTTTTTATATCCTCCTTGACCCTTGCGTGAAAGAGAAGAAATGTTCTCATCCTTGTTCCTCAGGAAAGTTCCAGAACCGTTCCCTGTCTCTAAATCTCGCAAACCGTTCACGGTCTCTACACTACTCCCCCCTAAATTCGCGGAGTGAAAAATTTACTTTCCTATCTACTCTATTTAGTTGGTATGCTGGTTTAAGCCTATCAATCGATACGGACAGTTGCTTACCATTTCTCTCTATCACAAAAAACTTCCTGAGTTTCTTTACCACATCGTAAGGCCCTTCATATGGAGGTTCGAGGCCTTCCCTAACCCTATCTATCCTGACATACACCTTGTTGCATGTTTCTAATTCCTTAGCTACGTAAACCTTTGTTTCTGTGACGCGAGGTGATGTGGGAGATACTTTGCTAAACGCGTTTCTAAGCCTGGCTAAGTAATCAGTAACATCAGGAATATTTCTGTCTGATGGTGAAACGAAATCTGCTGGTAACCGCAAATTCTGTCCGTAAACTAATTCGGCCGGAGTACATTTCAGATCTTCCTTATAGCTAACTCTGATTCCTAACAACACGAGAGGTAATCGTTCGGTCCATCGTTCAGAAATATCGTTAGCCATTAGTGAGCCTTTTAAGTGCCTGTGAAATCTCTCTACAAGACCATTGGATTGAGGATGGTATGCTGTTGTCGATATATGATGACTTCCTAATAGTTTAGCTAGCTCCATGAACAGTTTTGACTGGAATTGTCTACCTCTATCTGTTGTTATGTTAATAGGACAACCGAATCTTGATACGAATTCTGACACCAATGTTTTGGCTACCGTTTCTGCTGTAATATCTTCTATTGGATAAGCCTCCGGCCACCTCGTGTATCTATCTACAACTGTTAAAAGGTACGATTTGTTATCGGAAATTGGAAGCGGTCCCACGATATCAATGTGAATATGATCAAATCTGCCAGCTGGAAGATCAAATTGTGCTAATGGTGAGTGCATGTGCTTATTGATTTTAGCCCTCTGGCAATTTTCGCAAGCTTTGGTCCATTCTGTTATGTTTTTATTCATACTAGGCCAGAAATATTTTGATGTTATTAATTTCCGCGTGGCTCTAATCCCGGGGTGTGATAGATTGTGTTGATCCTTAAAAACGGAAAATCTAAATGGTTCAGGGATGTAAGGACGGTTGATACCTGTTGATGTCTCAAAGTATATACCTTGGTTATTTACGTTTAATTTATTAAGTCTATACCTTGAATCACTTGATTGGTTTTCTAAACATTTTTTCAGCTCTATATCATGTTTTTGGCCCTCTACTAATTCTTCATAATTGAGAGAATTTATGGTACTAGCTTCTCCTACGCGTGACAAAGTGTCAGCAACAATATTGCTATCCCCTTTTATGTATCTGATATCCGCAGTAAACTGAGAAATGTAGTCGAGATGTCTAGCCTGTCTTGGAGTTTTCTCAGCTTTTGATGAAATAGCCGTTGTGAGTGGTTTATGGTCCGTGAGAACAAAGAAATCTCGCCCTTCTACAAAATACCGGAAATGCTTAATTGCAAGGTATATTGCTAACAATTCCCTATCAAAAGTAGAATATTTCTGTTCTGCTTCTGTCAATTGCTTTGAGAAAAATGCTAGAGGTTCCCAACAACCGTTATTCTCTTGTTGCAGTACTGCACCGACCGCGACATTGGAAGCATCGGTTGTGATATTTAACTGTGTGTTGTCTCTCGGATGGTTAAGCAAAGTAGCGTTGGATATGCTGGATTTTAACGCTTCAAATGAAGTTTCGCAATCTGATGTCCAGCTCCATGGAAGAGTCTTTGATTTGGAGTACATGGCTATGTGCTTATGTAAAGGTCTCATAATTTCTGCGATACGAGGGATAAATCTATGGTAGTAATTGACCATCCCCACGAACCGCTGTAATTGTTTTAGTGATGTTGGTTGAGGAAAATTCGTGATTGCTTCGACCTTATCCTTAGTAGGGGTGATGCCCTGACTATTAACCTTGTGGCCAAGGAATTCTATCTGTGGTACTCCAAAAACGCATTTGGAGTGTTTTAGTTTTACATCGTTTTCGGACAATCTTTTCAGAACCTCCCTCAAATGAACAAGGTGTTCTTCCTGTGAGGTGCTTCCTATCAAGATGTCATCGATGTAAACATATACATAGTCTAGATCCTGGAAAATTGAATCCACAAAACGTTGAAAGGTTGGACCGGCATTTCGTAAACCGAAAGGCATTCTTAAAAATTCGAAAAGCCCAAAAGGAGTAGTAATCGCTGTTTTGTACACATCCTCTGGAGCAATCGGTATCAAGTGATAAGCTTTTATAATATCTAATTTTGAAAAAAATGAACAATTATGTAAATTCATGGCAAAGTTCTGAATATGTGGAATTGGGTATCTATCGGGTATTGTGGCAGCGTTTAAACGCCGATAATCCCCACACGGGCGCCAATCATTGTCTGTTTTAGCCACCATGTGCAATGGAGATGACACAGGTGAAGAAGAAGGACGGCAGATGCCCAATTCCATCATATGCTGGAATTCCGCATGGGCAGCTTTATGCCTTACTGGGTCTAATCTGCGTGGTTTTGCAACCGGAAGCTGCCCTTTGGTTTGAATATGGTGGACAATATGATGTTTAATCGGTTTGTTGAAATCTGGGGCTTCCATTAAGGATGGAAATTCCTTCAACAAATTTGTGTAAACATCAGAAACCGCAAACAATTTTGGGGACGGAGTATCAACTTTGGCTATACTCGCTTTGGTAGATAAAGAGGTGAGTGGATCAACTAACCGTTTGTTACTCAGATCAACCAATAGACCATATCGTTTGAGGAAATCTGCCCCAATGATCGGATGGTTCACTGCAGCAAGCACAAAAGTATGAGGAAAAGAACGACGTAGCCCCAAGGACACCTTTAAGAATTTTACCCCATAAGTTGGAATGGGAGTTCCATTTGCTGCGACTAACGTGTCATTCGATTTTGCTAAAATGCCAAAAATAGAATTAGGAATGACAGAAACATCGGCCCCACTATCTAACTGTTAGCTTAGACTCTTCGTCATAAAGAAAAAGGCGGCTTGAATTAGTAAAAACACTCACAGATCCCGCCGTATCTGCAGCGTTTATTCGTTTTTTTGCGCTTCATTGTTATAGAAATTACATGGCTCCACACATTTTGTAGCGGCACTGCCAAACTTATAGTGGTACCAACAAAAAGGTTTTCTAGGTGTTCCTACTTTGCCGCGAGATGCACTACGATTGCGCATCCGATTTCGTTCAATCGATCGATCACGGCCGCGAGAAATTCGCATCTGTTCCATTAAGCCTTTTAATTCCTGAACCTCTTTCTTAAGGGCAAATACCTCACTATTCTCGTTGCTTGATTCTTGTTTAACGCTACATGCATTCACCATCGCCCCTTTTGATGCTTCCCATATTTTGTCCGCAATAGGTAGAATCTCTTTAAGGTTAGTTTTCCCTAGTGAAATCATGGCTATTTCTATTGATTTTGGTAGTCGCCCTAACCATAAACGAAAAATTAACTTATCTGAAATGTCACTGGATGATCCTGCAAGCTGCACGAGACGCCGATGAAATTCCGACGGACTGCTATCTCCCATCTCGGCGTTGTAGAGAAGTTTCGAGATCCGCTGCTCCTCACTAATCGATAAGCATGTCAGCAAAGCTTCCTTCAAATACGTATACCGGTTGTGCGCAGGAGGATTCTGGACGATGTCGATCACTTTCTCCAGCGTCTCGGGCGGCATGGCGGTTAGAAGATGAGCATACTTGGTGCGCTCGGTTTTGGTTCCCGCGTTTTCAAACTGAGCCTCTGCTTGAATAAACCATGTACTTGGTGAGTTGGTCCAAAATGGTGGCAGCTTCACAGCACTGATCTCCATCTCATCCCGGATGTTCTGTGGTGCGGTAGGTGGCGGCACGCGGTTCGTCATCTCGGATTGAGGTGTCGTCGATGGAGTTGCGAAATGTGCCTCCTCTTGAGCCGCATGATGTACCGACGCGTTCGTCTCGTCTCCGAGTTGTGGTTGATTTGTAGCCATGTTTCTGTTCAGATCCTTTTATACGGCAAAGGAATAACGCTCCGAACGAAACCCAGACGAATGTGATTCTCTTGATGGTGTGTGTAACATTTACTGCAAGATGGTGCGTGTGTATGTGAACGCGTTGAAGAAACGTTTCTGTCACCAGACGTGTGCTGAGTGTTGGTGTGTGTCGTTGTGGGGTGAGCGTAACCGGATGACGTGTAATCCACAAAGGATTCTAGAAAATAATCCTGCTTTCTTTTTCACTAGAACTCACACGCAATGTTTATTTTCCGTACTTTTGAACATACGTACTTCAACACACGCCCGATCGCGATACTACGTACGTTTTATTCGCGCTTGTACAACACATGTACGGTCACGACGCTCACGTTAATTAGAAGGCTGGCGTACTATACGAAACAAATCGCCACGTTAAATGAATCGTAGATTTAGTGTTCTTAACAAAGAGTGTGCGATTATGTGATCTCTCTTGATCACGTCGGGGTCACCAATAAAGTGTAACACAACTGTGAGCCTTTATTTCTCTTTCAATTCCGCGACGATACACACAGTAAGCCGAGCCAGAACCTTCTGATCTGCTCCGGCCGATCGCGGCTTTTTATATCCTCCTTGACCCTTGCGTGAAAGAGAAGAAATGTTCTCATCCTTGTTCCTCAGGAAAGTTCCAGAACCGTTCCCTGTCTCTAAATCTCGCAAACCGTTCACGGTCTCTACAAAGCTAAACGAAACATGCGAATCGTTGATGTGACACAGCCAAGTTGCAAGCAAATACTGACCAACACACAGAAGAACGAGGCAGAATGAAATTTTTTCTGAATGTTAGAATGAGAAAAATGATAGATCCACATAAAAATCGCGCGATAATGCCGGTTGGGATGCGATTGTCCTGAGGGGTTAACTCTTTCCATAACCGTATTCTTTCTTCTAATTTTCTTTAATTCTTCTTCTTGGTTTTCTTTTATTCCCTTTTTTATCTAAGTTTATGATAGTCTCTACGCTCTACCTGTATTTTTTTCTTTTATTTTTTGCTAGCTAGGGCCAATTCAATTAGGCTTAGTTTTTCATGAATGATTTTGTTTATTTGTTAATTATTAATTACTTTTAAGTCTGCATTATTTAGCCTTGATGGCGGATATTGCACTCAATTAATTAATAGAAATGAAATAAAATGAGACTATTTGTTTTCTCAACAGCTCAGGCAGAAGAATCAGCAAGTCAGGAACAACGTTCGAGAAGGAATGATAGTCGTTGTGCATGACTGAAATCTACCATCGCTCGAATGGCAACTAAGCCGGATTGCAGCTATATACCCGGGAAAAGATGGCTTAGTTAGAGCTTTTGAAGTTAAGACAAAGATAGGGACATATCGACGCTGTATGAATCGAGTATTGAGGATAATGAAGTTCCGAGCTCCATTTGATAGTCATCCGTGGGGGGAAGGTGTTCCGTCTAATCAGCCGGAAGACGTTAGGATTTTGCGCCTGCGTCAAACGTCTTACGGTTGACAGCACGATGGAAGCAATGAACGGCGAAGAGAAAAAATGCGATGGCGGTTACTGACTTGGAGAACGCGGACGCTGACAGTTGAAAATATAAAGCTTTTACGATGAACATCACGTTTTTAACAATTTCATAAGTCTGACACATAGCACTTAAAATCTTTTTTATTATTTTTTGCTACTACTTTATTTCATCTACAATTTCTCAATTGGTAAACGTTTTTTATGACTTAAAAAGCAATAAATAGTATAGCAAACAAAACATATAACCTACGCTCAATCAAACAGGAAAATTCACGTCTAAATTATTATTTTCTACCGAAGATACTACCAAGAAAGCAGAGGAGGGCTTTTTTTTAAAAGTGGAATGCCATGCTCATCTATCTCAACCGATGGCACTAATGGTGGCTTAAATCCTCCGTATTCGATGCGATGACCCTTTCCGTAGCTAGGATTACGTCGGAATTTTACGTCGCTTTTAGCCCAATGATCCGCCAATAATGGAATTGGTCCTATGTAATCGTCCTTAATGACTGGTTCATATTGCATGGAAGCAACATTCCCTGCTTGAAAGAATTAAATTGATTAGGTGCACATATAGAAAATAAATAATTTAAATATTACATACATACTGGAAACATACCTGCATAAGCATCGTCGTTAAGAATTTCCAAGGGTTGTTTTTCGTGTAAGTTTTTTGCTTGAGTATTAAAATGGTGATTATCCACAATGACCGGATTTGATGATGACGCTGCATAGTGTAAATCATTTATAGGATACCGATTATTTGGATAGAAACTATGCATTTCGCCTGGTTTTGCGCCATCAATTTTTGGGTAGTGGTGAGATTTTGGGAAGAAATGATCAACTAAATATTTCTTTTTCTGAGCCAAAAACATTCCAAAATCTAAATGCTCGTAATGAACGGTTTTAATTATTGAATGTGTTGGTTTTGGTTCATGTAATGGTAGAGTTATGTATTTCTCTACTGGATATAGTACTGGTATAGCCACAGGCACCTGTACAGGATAGTGTACTGGTATT
The DNA here is from genome assembly GCF_017562075.2 of Anopheles merus. Lineage (NCBI taxonomy): Eukaryota > Metazoa > Arthropoda > Insecta > Diptera > Culicidae > Anopheles > Anopheles merus. The sequence continues at coordinate 25,022 of NW_024427667.1, read as the reverse complement.
TCCACGGGTACTTGCACTGGGTAGGGCCGATCAACATTTTTTTCCACTGGAAACGGGCGATCAATAATTTGCTCGACCGTGTAAGGCACAGGACGGTCTATAATTTTTTCAACAACTTTCTCCAATGCTGCTGGTACCGAGACCTGTACATGTTTTTCGATTACATGTTGTATTGGTATTGGTCGATTAATAATCTTTTCAATATTTGTTTCTACTGTGGTCTTCACTGCAACTGGACGCTCATTTTTTTTTTTCACAGGACGATCAATGTAATGTGGAACTTCTACAGGCTTTTTCACAATTTTCTCCACAGTTACTGGTCGATCAAGGATGTGTGGTACGTGATAAGGAATCTTCACTTCTTCCGTGATTATTTTTTCTACTACTACTGGAGTTTTGACAATTTTCTCTACAGGTACATTATTTTCTATCTGAATCGGCCGATCAACAATATAATGAATAGGTTTTTCTACAATTCGATCAATGACTAATGGCACTGAATTTTCAACAACAGGTTGTTTGAGCTCTACTTGATTTTCCACGATAGTAGGCTGTTTTAAAACCCTTAAAACTGGGGTTTCAATAAAAACTGGTTGCTTTACAATTCGATCGATAGGTTTTTCTGCAAAAACTGGTTGCTGAATATTTTTTGTGTCGACATCAAAATGCCGTGTAGACGGGGTTGTATTATTAATTAATAATTCCTTAATATTGAAGTTCTTTTGCACGTCTACAACACTACGCTCTTCAATAAGAGTATTGTCATCAGAACAATCTTGATTCGAGTATTTTTTACCGGAATCAGATAGACGTAAGCCTGCCTGATATGGTGCTAAATATCTTGAAAATACAGACTTTTTACCAACAGTGATTGTGGTTGTGGTAAATAAGATTTCTGTAGGTTTATCAGTCGTATAAGAACCCTTGTGTCTCGTGCTCAACCGTGCAGTAGTTGATGTTCGGAGTTTTGATACTTTTCCAGGTTTAATTGATGTGACTTCTGGTTTAGTGATTAGAATATCTTTTTCGTTGTTGTTTTTGTCGCATGGCTCAGCTGGTTTGCTGGATAAAATTGTAGTTTCCTTTAAATACTGCCCATTGTTGTGATCCATGGACTCCTCCAAAATTTCCACATTTATTTGTTTTACATATGATCTACTACTATTGAGTCGACGGCTTTCAATATCACTAGTTTCCGAAGCATCTTTATCGGTGACAACAATCGGTGCGTTAAAGCTTGCCAGTACTGCCTTGTTTACAGTGTGTTCGCTTCCACTTAGAACACTGTCTTCTGATTTGGAATATTGTCTGACAGTCCCTTGGGAACGGTCTGTGGCACTATCTTGAGCGTAATTGATATCAACTGAATCTTCGGTTCTCACTAAATTCTGGGTATCCGAAAGCAATCTTTGTGTCTTGGTTCCTTCCATATCTTCATTTCCAAACTCTTTGAGTAAGTAATCGTTACTCACAGTTGGTTGAACTAGTGATAGTAACTGAACAGAGATTGGATGCGAGCTGTGCCTAATCATTCTCGATAACCGCTCACTATGGGGCATACTGCAAAGAAAAAATATTATTTTAAACTGATAATTTCATTTACACAGATATTTTATTAACGATCGATTTCGAGCCCAAATAAAAAATGTTAGGCTGCTTTTGAACATTGTTAACCTGTAAGTAAACATTTGACGATTAACTGACACCTATCTGAACTTCGTTCAATCGTACAGTATCGGACAGAAAGATAGGACCCTTGTTTTTTCAACGCAGCATGCACCCGTTGGGCCAGGTTTATTGTGGGTTGTATGTGTTTGTGTGTGCATGTGTGGGTGTGTGTGTGTGTGTGCATGTGGGTGTGTGTATGTGTGTGTGTGTTTGTGTGTGCATGTGTGTGTGTATGTATGTTTGAATGTGTATTGGTGTGTGTGTTTGTTTCACAAGTATGTCGTTTCGGATAGATTTGTTAGTAGTTTTTTTGTGTTTTGGGTTAGGTTTTTGATGTAATAAGCAGGACCACCGCCCTCGCGATCAGTGTTTTTTCGATACCTTAACAATTTTACGGTCTTCTTTCGCCGTGGTCTTTTGAGGACGTCTGATTGACTTGCGCGTTTCGGTTGTCCAAGCGCGTTTTGGTTGTCTAAGCACGTTTCGGTTGTCCGAAGCGCGTTTGCAACAAAAGTGCGCGATCGTTCCATTATGAACTCGATCGTTTTGCGCTTAATGCCAGCAGCAGTCAGTCGCTTCATCATATGGTGCTGATAATCGGTACAATGTTTACCTCGACCCATTGTTACTAACATTGCTTGCTTGGACCGTCAAGAACGCGCTGGTTAAAAAGTTGGACACGGCTCATCCCGTGCTCAGCCTGCGTTCTGCTTCTACACGTGATGAATTACATCGTTGTAGAGCAGCGATAAAAGTGTATGGATAAAAACTATCTATTAGTAAGCGAGTGAGCGTCAACCCATTTAAATCGAGAACAGAATACTGCCGCGCTCATGAAACAAAACGCCCATTGAAAAGAACAACTGCGCGCAAGCTCAATGCACGCACAAAGTTTCCTATGCACACACCAGCTTTAACGCAGAGATGCACGCTGGCCTTTCAATGTCGTGCACTGGAGAAACACCTGTGAGGGAATGCCGAGTTCATTGCTATTATGCGCGTTTCCATTTCGCACCGCTGTCGCACAATCATGAAACAGCACACCTGCGTTCTCGTCCGAAGAACATTCGCTGCTATCGATGCAAACTTTAGCGTTTATCCAAGTGTGAACGCACGCTGTTTCACATGATAACACTCATAATCAGAATGTTTTGAACGCAATATGAAACCATGTCCAGCTACGTTTCTTCAGACAAAAACCCGCGCACTCGCACACACACACACACACACACACACACACACACACACACACACACACACACACACACACACCACACACACACACACACACACACACACACACACACACACACACACACACACACACACACACACACACACACACACACACACACACACACACACACACAACAAGTGAAACGCCTCAGTTGATTCGTTTGCTGTATGGAGTTTAGCCTATTGTTTGTGCCTTCATTTACGTAAATAGTTTGAAATCATTGGCCAATAATTTATCCCGATACCCAGTGGCGCGTTAAACGGTGGGCGGACTTGGCGGCCGTCAGGGGCCCCGGCGATCTAGGGGGCTCCGCCCTTTTGGATGTACGACTCGATTCTACCCCCCTCCCCCTCCCCTCTGGATGGGATTTTTACCATCTATTTCAAAATGACTCATTTTTAATTAATTCATTTTTCCCATCGCTTCACTCACTGTATTTTGTCGAGGGCCCCGAACTGCAAAACCGGGGCCCCATACTACTCAAAGCAGCACATTAAATGTTCTAAGAAATCGGCCGATACTTGTACCAAAGTCGCAAGCGAAGAACGCTGCGACACGCGCGCACAGTTCAAATCAATACCTCATCATCGTTGTCGCAAAGTATTGGGCAGAGAGAGAAACCGTCAATTTTTGCTGGTGTGGGTGGCCTGTGCACGAGACACCCAAACCCAAAACCACCCAGAGCAACTTGCTGCTAAAATGGAATGCACAGAACGCTGCGCTTAACTTCCACCGAAAACCCGTTACACAACACAAGCATACAACACACCCAAACAAAAATTTAAAGGCCCCTACACAGAATTTCAATACACCGGCTCGTAATCGGTAAAATTAGCAGGAAAAATTGCTAACATCAAGCTAGCAACTGTGATCCAGTGGGTAGAGGTTTCATTCGAGAAACGATTCCATCGATATCGATGTGTGCGCTTTTCAATTTGGCTTGGATGAAACGTGCCTGTGCTTGTCTGGGGGCCTCTATATTTGATTTGCAGATGTGTGCCGAAAACAGACAGCTGTTTTCACGCGAAAAATGGTATTCACATCTCAAGCCTGAGATCGTGAAGCGTGCCTGCTTTTAACGCAGAACCTTAAATTTTCACGCGGTTCCCTACTCAACTTTTGTGGTCAACTGACAAATAGGGGAAATCGGGAAGGGGTGATATTCATATGTCCAAAAAGGAACTGGGCCATATTAATATTAAAATGATGTTTTATCACTATTTACATACAACTTTTTGCTTGAAGACAAAATAAAAAACCGTTACAGCTAAACTGAAGCCAAAACTCAACGGTGGTTTACGGGGCCCCAACGATTATGTGGACTCTTCGATGAAGGTGTCCCGTCGGTAAGGAGGCCCGTCAATAAGGGGCCCCGTGCACGAGCTCACAAAAAAAAACGCGGAGACACTTGCTGCTAAAATCCAACGCACAGAACACAGAACAGAACGCTGTGTTTAACCTCAAAGAAAACCGGAGAAATTAGCAGGAAAAATTGACACCAAGATCGCGTCGTTTTAAAAAGCCTAGGAAGGTCGTTTGGTCAACGGTGCTTCGTGGGTTGAGGTTTCATTCGAGAAATGGTTAAATCGATGTCATTGTGTGCGCTCTTGGCTGAGATGAACCGTCCTGTACTTGTATACGGGGCCCCTGCTACCGCTTTGCGATTGTGTGCCGAAAGCAGACAGCTGTTTCACACGAAAAATGGTATTCACATTCCTGGCCTGGTATGGTGGATTGCGTGTGTCTTTTAATGCAAAAACTAAAATTTTCATTCTTGACCCTAATCGAACACATCAAGTTTGTGGACCGAAGAGAAGGGGAAATGGGAAAGGTTTCAGTTAGAAGGAAGGGGGGAAGGGTATAAAAATACTCAAGGAACCTATCTCACAAAAACTAAGAACTCGTGCCCCGGCTAACCTTTGGGGCCCCAGTCAAAATTATGGACTGGACGAAGTGATGGTAGAAAGGCAAGCTGTTGAAGGGTTTGGGTCAAAATTGGAAGGGTCGACGGAAAGGAAATATCGATATGAATGATCGCGTAAAATTTGAACTAATTAAGCTGTAGGCAGCGGTCGGCAAAGTCCGGCCCGAGAAAATATTTAACCGATTTTGAAAGATAGGAAGATCCTATTCATTAAAAATTAACTGAACATATTGTAATATGACAATTCATATCGATGAACTCTGCCAAATTTGATCACCATAACATGGATTGTCGGACCAATCAATATGGCCAAATTTGACGAGAAATTAGAAAATAGAAACGAATAATTCCATAAAAACCTGACTGTTGATTTTACGAGAACAATGGTTACACACTATTGCTTTTTAAGGATGCAACGATTTTCTAGGAGTTTTTTTTAAGGAAATGCGCTATCAATTTGTCTGACCTTGCCTTACTTGTCCGTGGCCTCATAATAGTACTGAACGATTGTACGTTTGTCTCGATAATTTTTCAGCTGTTAAGGTTTTTGTACCATCTACAGATATATCCTGAAACAAATTTGCAACATGGAAGGAAGGGTACATTGAGAAGCGATATTGCGATTTTGCTTAATTGTTTGGAACTTTTTATGACTTTTGCACACTATGCTGCTGACTCTTAATTGTAGAATCTTTACAATCAATTTTAGAAATTGTAAGTTAATATAACGAATTTGAAACTTGCTTGGATGATATAATACTTTAAGAAAAACAACAATATAACCAATCGCATTGTTTAATATCATAAACCAGTTATTTTGTGTATTAACTGTAATAATATAATAATGTATGTGTAAAAAAATGCATTCTCCTGGCCCTCAACTCTCGATCATTTAGAAAGCAGCTGATCTAAAGCAGTGGTCTCCAGCCTGTGATCCGCGGATCACTTGAGACAAACATACTGCAATACAGGGTATTTCCAGTTACTTTCGAATGAAAATATTGTTTTTCCCGCGTGCAATATCGCTCTGACCGATTAAAAATGAAGTGGCCGCAATTCGAAGCAAGACGGTACTTCAGTATTCATTGTAAAGGTAAACACCAACGTAAAAGCAAAATATTGTTTTCATGTGATGCTCATGATGACGATTTTAAATCAAATCATCCGTATTATGAAACACGAGCTGGAAACTGTAAAGTAGGAAAGAAAATATCGTTTAGAACCATCGTTCTTGTAAAATAAATAAATAAAAGATAAACGTAACTAGCTTAGCGAAAACGATAACTTTCCGACCTTTAACTTCTTTTGAGTATAAATATAACCAACTCCGATCATGGCAAGTCAGATTTGTTCGGATTGTCAGGATAGGACTAAGCCCATCCATCATCTATCGATTTCTCATTTAAGGAGTTTACTTATGTCCTCCTACCCAAGGTAAGCCCTCTAAACTCCAACGTCCTAAAGGATCGCCTAGACCAGCAGTGTCAAACTCATCTCATCAGAGGGCCGCTAGTACAAATTTTCAGTGTTTCGCGGGCCGCAAAGTTGAGAATGGAAAATATACCCCATTGTTTATGTAACACACTTTTTTAGATTTTTATTGTTAAACAAATTGTCTTTTAGTACTCCTCGCTTCTTATCTGGAATCGTTTGTTATGTACAAATTGGCTATATTATTTTTATATGTGCTCTTTTTTATATAAGAAATTTTTTTAATGTACTTTCAATGTTATTATAAAAATAGAACATTTTTCATTACTCGCGTTCTCTTACGGCAGTTCTGCTAAAAAATATCTGTCAAACACACTTTTTCACTGAAGTAGGAGAAGTCTAGCAGCTTACAGTGATTCTTTTTCAAACAATCCGAGCTATCCATCACTGGATGAATAACAAAAATATTTTCTTGCAATTTTTTGACAGATCTAGAGAAAAATTGTAATAACACGTGTTGAAACATTATTTTTCGCTAATTTCCAAGTTCCAAGTGTTCTGGTGATATATTCATTTCTTATAACAAGAACCCGTATTTTACGAATAACTTTTTTCTTAAATTACGATAATTTTATCTCACGAAGAGTCGTGGTGTGTGATCCCATACAGATCGGCAATTCTATTTTTGACACTTAAAGGGAGATGATTGGCGAATTGAGGAATTGAGGACTGTGTGAGCTAATCTATTAATAAGCTTTGTATTGCAAGGCTTAGGCATTTCGATTATGTTTATCCTTAATCTAAATCCTTTAGGCTTGAGCGTAATCATATCATTTTGGTTTTGATTTTTGGGGAGGTTGGAAATTACATTAATTCGTCTTGCTGAATGTTGGGTACAAATAATTCCAACTTGGCTAAAATCATTTTTATTAACATTTATGGTGGCATGATTATGACAAAAAACAGAAGAGGCTCCAATCGAATATCAATGATGTAACATTCTAAGGTGGGAAAACATTCGGAGCCGAATGAATCCTTTACTCGACAGTCGGGGGCATGGAGATTGTCAAATTCGGCGGGACAACCGATGACTCCAACGGTTCCGAATGGCTCTAAACGGCTCTATAGGCTTCGGACGGCACCGAACGGAACTGTTGGTTTGATTTGGCCGGATTCGAAGTCGGAATAGCTATGATCGGAAATGGTTTTGAGTCGTGGATGCGATTCCGACAATCAATCACTAGTTATTGAAGAATTTCCTAGTGTGTGTAACAAGTTATTTTCATTCCTTTTTCGTTTGTAGACAGTTGACGCAAATTTTTTTTCCATACAGAATGTGCAATCGAGTGTGCACAAAATTATGCTAATATTCAGAATTTAATTGAAGCATAATACGACTGAGCTTGCATTCGATTCAATGATTCTTAAGGGTCTCGATTGATATGTACGTTTGTGTAGAATAAGTTTATGAGATGCTATGGATACATTCATGTTAGCTTCGAAAAATATACCAACAGAAGGATTGTTTTTCTCTGGAAAATTTAATACACTTTGACAAATAGTAATAACAGATTTATGGTTTGCAGTGCTTTTAGCAATTCTCAAAATACTCTCGCGGGCCGCATTCAGAATCGACGCGGGCCGCATGCGGCCCGTGGGCCGCCAGTTTGACATACCTGGTCTAGACGATCAAGTGTCGAAAGTCCGCTTCGAAACCGTATCCACGCTACCCAAAAATTTGAACATACCACAAAGCTTTTCTGATATTACTGATTGTTTAGTCATTGATATCAATTAAAAATTGGCGAAAAAAAGGAATTGAAATTGGTGTTTTTATAGATGCGCAGGGTGGCAGTCCATTCTGCTCATGTTCATCTCTGTTTCATAAAGTTTTATACAGATGTAAACTGTATTTTGTCGAAACAAGTTTGTTGATTTGGTATGCACTCACGGTTACCACGAAATTTCAGCAAGAACAGCAAAGTGGTGTGAAGATTTTTCTCAACCAAAACGTTAATCCCGCAAGCCGAATACGCACCTAAAATTTTATCGGGGGTCTGTATAAGGTTACCAAATCAAGTTTTTGTTTATCACGAGCAAGCGGGCATCGTATTATGTTTTCTTTTAAGGCTCAGACATGTCGTTTTGACAGAATAAATAGCTGCATTTTCAGTAATTTATTTTACTGATATTCACTGAAACGACAAAACCATGTATTACTCAATAGCTTTCAGTAAAAAATGTAACTGCAGCAAACTTAGAAAATTTGCAGTGTATGATTCGTACACCATTTCGCCCCCCCCCCTAAAATTTTCTAAGTTTGATAATTCGTTAACGAATTATCCCCGAAAATATCAACGAAATACATACCATTTTCGGGAATAGTGAACACACGTGAAGGATAAACCCATGCGAAAAAAGAGCTAAAAATAGAAATCAACATTCGGATTCACTCCCTCCCCTCATGCTCCCATTCATTCTCATGCTTCATCCGTGATGCTACCAACCACTTCGCTAGTTCTACATCGAATCACTTTGCCAGTTGCACCACCATATCATTATTCATTATCGTGCTATTTGCTGGTTTTGTTGTATGAAGGGGTACCGATACTGAATAAATCAAAAGAAATAAATAAAAAAATAATAATAACAGATTGACTTTAAAACACGCATTTCTAACAATGAGTTAAAGGGTCTGAACTTATTGGAGCTGGATGTTTTAAAAAACTTTAAATCTTTAACGAAAACAATAAACATGGAATTAAACTTAGGTCGACTATGGTATAAACACTACAAAGAGATGTGTAAAAGTTCATCGATACGTGTGAGAGAGTAGGGCTGATGAATAGAAAGAGATGGCATGAGTTTGTGTTGATTATCCCTGAAAAATAAAATTATCCACTGCTAAATTAACATTTTCGAGTTGTAAAATTAGAATTTTGAGCTATTTCTCTTAAACTAGCGTCTTAATCTTCCCTTAATCTGTACCAGTTTAAGGGACTTTTAGAACAAGCCGTTTAATATCGACTGAGATGTGGCTTTTTCATTGCTTTCCTTTTTGTTCTTTAGGAAATAACGTTTCCAATCCTTATCACTGGAGGTATAGTAATTTTATACCAAAAAACACCAAATTTTCACAAAATAGCAACGTGCGAAATGTGCCTTCTATTTTCGTCAATTTTTTAAGCAAATCAATATAAAACTGAATGAACACCATCATCATACAATAGAAGAAGGTCAAACACACGCACAAACGAAAATTTGGCGTGTTTATCATGGTTTATCATGCATAAATCCACAATTTTGGTACTTCGAGAACCATTCGAGCAGATCATGGTTAAAAATTTAGAGCAAATGTCGGTTGTGTGGTTTGGTTGTATCGACCTACAAACTTATGTACTCGAATTGGTATCGCGTACGCATTTCACTAATCGGTCTATGAAATTACATCGACCAATATAAAAACCGATCGAATAGTTTCGTCATCTGTCAAATTGACTTCCCATTATATGAATTCGGGTATCAAATTAAGCCAAATTAAGGTATTTTTATTAATCCGAATTCTTATTTATACTGTTTTTTTGCAGTGTAATTCGTTGAAAAGACTACTATTTAAATTTTTGTGGATTTTTTCAAAATAAAATGTCAAAATTCAGGTGTTTAGTATGCTACAAATCGCACTGTTATACCTGCTCTCTGGGTGCTATAAATATAACTTCTAAAACTAGGGGGGAAAACTGCTTAGGCTCGCAAGCTCTTAAATGCGAGGGCTCTGGGACTGTGAACTTGTATGGCGTGCGAGCCCTCGCAAATCGCTTTCAATTGCATGGCGGGTTCAATGCAAACAGCTGACAGGCTGATGTTTCAGCCTACGAACTTGAAACGGAAAGGACTCCAATAACCAAACATTTGTAAAACTAGTCCAGCAAAATACAGTATCTCACAGTGATTAGCGGGCATGTAAAAAAGTGTCCGATATCTCCAGATATTTTTAGCAGAATATGCCGTGTGGAAACGCGGCTATTGAACAAAGTTCTGGAAGGCATCAGAATTTCAGTTGGTCATCAAATGTTTACTTATAGATGAACAATGTTCAAAATCACCATAACACTGTTTATTTAAACTTGATAAAGGTGCTGATATCTAAACATAAACAAAAAGCATAAAATATTTAAAACTTACCTTTGAAACTGTTGTGAACTTTGTCCGTAAGCATTGCTATCAGTGTAGTATACAACATAGTTGCTGTTAGGAGAGTTGTTGATCATATGTTGATACCGTACAACATCGTGAGTCTTTATGTAAAAAATGTAAAATTATGCTTGGCTCAATTAGTTCAGCTTCAAACAATATTCTAATAAACAATGTATATCACCTGGTCCAAAGGTTCAATTGTTGACGGAGCTGAAGGTTCTGGTAAGTAATGAAGATGTTTATCCGTTTGATTGTGTTCGTTTACGGCCAAGTTCTCCGCTATGACATCGATCCGCAATATTGATAAACACAGTAGTGTAAGTGACACCAGCATCCTGTTTTAAGTAATTTTAGACTGAGGAGATAGACGTTACGAACATCATTACAATTGCTAAATTGAATAGATTTATTTTACATTAATAATTGATAACATTCTAAAATGAAAAAAAAAATTACCGATTTGCTAAATTTTTATTTCTGTAACAAACTTCTAGTTTATATGATAAAATTCTAGGAATGGCTGATCAGCTTTAATTCTTAGCGGAAGCTGGGATGCTTTTTATTTCGTTAACATCCATGCAATGGAAACCGGTTTGATTATGCAAAATAGTTTTTGGTGTTTTGAAAGGTAAGGAGAAAAATGATACGAACTACATTTAGATAATCGTTTTCCGTGATTTTCGAGACTTTTCCACACACAGGCCTAAATTTTAGTTGAAATATAGCTAAAGAATGTCATGTACGACGTGTAAGGAAAGTTTTCCAGAAAGTGATCCAAGGAACTATTCAGGAAGTCAGAATATCCTCCTACTTTAGGTGGCCACCGCTGTATGGAACCGGATGTATGGAAATGTTGTGATAACATTTCAAAAACAACGTTACTGCAACAAATAACCTTCTTTTAGGGGTAATGGGTTATTCTGGCCTATACAGACTTTCGTAACTTATTAAGTAACACGTAGTCGGATAGTCAATCCTTGCTTAGGGCAACGGTCCAAACGAGGAATGAATAAACACTGTAGGTAGTAGTAGATATCGCAGTAGGTAGTAGTAGTATTTATCAGGATTGTTAGAATATAACTCTGTGACTCAAGTAGAGGAAGGCGGGGCAAACTAGCACCGTTAAGGATTTTGTTTTGTTTCCTAATTGGTAAATCATTTTACACTGATAGTTTAACGGCAATCGATGATTTTAAAAAAAACTATTCATGAACATGTTGTTGTCATGACGTTTAACTGTTCGGCCGCACTTTCGTCGCGCTCCATGATTTTTCAGTAAATTTCTTGTGTTTTCTGCGTCGCATCGCATTGTTGCCTATTCTTCTTCTTCTTCTTGTTTGGCTCAACAACCGATGCCGGTCAAGGCCTGCCAACCCACTTGTGGGGTTGGCTTTCGGTGACTTATTGATGTTCCCCCATAGCAGGATAGTCAGTCCTACGTATGGCGGCACGGTCTATTTGGGGCTTGAACCCATGACGGGCATGTTGTTAAGGCGTACGAGTTGACGACTGTACCATGAGACCGGCTAATTCTACGGACTATTAAACTGCTTCACATCACCGTTGCGTCTTGGCGAATTGTTTAGTTGCACCGCAACTGTGGTTTCCTGCTGTTTTTTCCTGCTCGGCTTAGCAGTGTTGTGCTGTGATTACGCGTGATTTCGCGATGGCGGCTATTTGCTTCTCGTGTGCTGAACCGCTAGAGGCCACCGGCTGTATCATCAGTTGTGCATATTGTGACGCTACGTTCCACCGCGGCTGTTGCAAATTGCCCCCCGAGCTGATTGACGCAGTATTGTCCAATGTCGACCTGCACTGGAGCTGCATTGGCTGCACTAACATTCTTAAAAATCCGCGCTGCCGTTCGGTAAAAGAAATAGGCGCCCAGGTCGGTTTCCAAGCCGCCCTCACCTCAGCTGTAGCAGCTATCGGCAAGCTCGTTGAGCCTATTGTCGCTGAAGTTCGCAGTGGTTTTACCCTCCTTCAAACTGCTTCCACGCCTCACATTCGGAATCCTGATCCTCGACCGGCTACTGGTAGAAAGCGGAGGCGCGTAATCGAGGATTCGGCATCTCCTGGTGTAAACAGAATTGTAAACAATCGCGGTAACATCCTTTGTAGTGTTGGCCGTTCCGGTCCGAACCTAGTAAAAAAGTTCCGTTCTTTATGTAGGCCGTTCCGTTCCGATCCTTTATACAAAATCGTTCCCTTCCGTTCATTCCGTTCTTTCCGTTCTTTCCGTTCATTCCGTTCCGTTCCGTTCATTCCGTTCATTCCGTTCATTCTGTTCATTCCGTTCCGTTCCGTTCCGTTCATTTCGTTCTTTCCGTTCATTCCGTTCCGTTCAATTCGTTCTTTCCGTTCACTCCGTTCCGGTCTTTGCCGTTTCAATATTGTTAGCAAGGTGCTATCGTTCGTGCGTTCCGTTCTTTGAAAAAACCGGCTTTGTCCGGCTGTTGCTTGCTGCATGCAAGATAACTGTTCACTCTTTCTCGCACACAGTATGTGTTGCCTGTGCACTCTCCAATGCTTACAGGAATATTCATAGCACTTCGTCGCGTATCGTTTATAAAAATCGTGATAAGCGAAACCAAAAATGGTGTTGCATTTGGTATTATGGTGCAATTTGTAACATCTATTATACTTTTTGTTATAATTTAGCTTATCTTTACTAGACAAATAATATTTATTAAATTTAAATCTGTACTCATATGGCAGAACAGGTTGGAAAAGATGTATTTATGTTTTATGCCACGATATCCACATTCTGTTCCATTCGACAACCGTTTGAGTGCCGTGATGTTGTAAACGATTTATGTGAAAAAAAAAACTATTTGTTTTAAATAGTAAGTGAAATTCAAATAATTAGTCAATCTCGTGATACAATCGTCAACTCGTACCACTCAATAACATCGGCATGGGTAAAAGCCTCAAATGGATCGTGCCCCCATACACTGGGATGATTATCCTGCTATGGGCATTTAAGTTACTGATAGCCAAGCTTATTAGTGGTACAGGAAGGCTTTCGCCGAAAATGGTCGTCGCATCTGATAAGTTAAAAAAAATACTAGATAATAAATGCATGCATTACATCCCCCCCCCCCCCACCGATGACAGTTTGGCTTCTAAGCTGTGGGTCGGTACTTTTGCACCCCAGGTTCACGTTCCGTTCTTTTTGAAAAATGAACTAGTTCCGTTCCGTTCCTTTTTTTTAACGAAATTCCCAACACTAATCCTTTGTGCCACGTCATCGCCAAACGCATACACCAATACCACGATTGCCGTCCAGCCGGCACCTACACAACCTCATGAACTGGTGGGAACCGATCCGTTATCATCACCGCTTCAAGCTGCACCTCGTGAGCCATTCACAGATAGGATCTGGATCCGCCTATCCCGCTTATCAACAGCCGTCACTGTGGAACAAGTGGTCGCTTCTGTAAAGCGTCGCTTAGCCACCGATGACGTTATAGCGTATTGCCTGCTGAGAAGAGGGGTTAGTGTGGACAGCATGAATTGGCTTTCATTCAAAGTGAGAGTCCCAGCTATCCTTCGAGATGCGGCACTCACACCATCCACTTGGCCAGTCGGTATCGGTGTACGTGAGTTTTTTCCATCCCGTCAATACGACAACCAAACCTCATCTCCTATAGTCACCCGAAACCGCTTTATAACACGCACACCAGCTACTAGTACTGATCACGCTACACCACACGCACACCAACAACGACTCACCGTTTAGCAGCACGCACGTCTACTCCACCTGGTCCTGAAACAACATCATCACAACAGTGTCACCCCGGTGAATGATACCTTGGAAGCACCCAACTCAACACTTGTTTCTGGACCGCCCTAAAACCACCGCGCTTCATCTCCGCACCTGCACCAGTCTACAATCGATCGCTTTTTCTCAACTAGACGAAGTTCCGCTCATTGCACGCAACAAACACGCCAAGCCTCATGCTCTGACAACGCAGCTCAATTGACTTACCGTATACTCGCTTTATCCAACCACCACAATGACAACGCTACCGCTGAGTATTTAAGCTGCTATTATCAAAACGTTAGAGGTATGCGCACTAAAACAAAAGAATTTCACCTAGCTGTATCGAAGGCTGACTTCGACCTTATCGCCCTCACGGAAACTTGGCTTGTTGACAACATTCCATCTGCTCTTCGCTTCAACAACAACTTCTCTGTTTACCGCTGTGATCGCTCTCTCAGCGGCTCTAGCTCTCGCGGTGGTGGTGTTTTGCTAGTCGTTTCTAACGCATACGAGTCGATAGAATTACCTTCCCGTGATCGTTCTCTCGAGTATATTTGTGTGCGCGTCACCTGCAATAACGCACATCTGTACATCATGGTAGTATACATTCCACCGCAGCTTAGCTCCGAGATATCGACTCTTCGCTCTCTACATGATTGTATCAGCGGCTTCACTCTCACACTGAAGCCTTCGGATCTGCTGTTTGTTATTGGCCATTTCAATCAGCCTAGCATAAGCTGGTCCACAGCTGATCCTTCGTCCTCGCCAGCATACTCATCAATCACGCACTATGAACCAACTGCGCGCTCACTGGCCAACAACACCTTTGTGGATGGATTAAATTTAACAGATTAGTGCAACTTAATCACATCAATAATTCGCACGGACGCATGCTTGACCTGCTCTACGCTAACAATGCTGCAGCTAAATTGTGTTCGCCTATCTTTCCAAGTGTTGTTCCGCTTGTACCTCTTGACTCCTACCATCCGGCGTTTGACTTCAATATACGTATTAACTCGTCGACCCGACGCAATTCGACGACTCGAAAAACTCGACGACAACCGCATTTTATCGTTATAACTTTGCTAAAGCTGACTATGTGAAACTGAACGACATGATTTCAATGTTTAACAATAGCTTTCATTGTTCCAATTTTGTTTCACTTGACGAAGCAGTATGTTCATTCTCGTCCTTCATGCTGCAAGCCTTTGTTGTATGCGTCCCAGTTCAGCGTCCTAAACTTAACCCCCCCTGGGCGAACCGCACACTCAAACGACTCAAACGTGTAAAAAGAGCTGCTTATCGTCACTACCAAATGCGCCGCTGCCAAAGATCTCGCTCGATCTACTTTGACACGCACTCTTTATACTGCAGCTATAACAGGTTTCAATATGGCACATATTTGAGTAAAATTCAACGTAACCTCTGCAGGTGGCCTGACTCGTTTTGGCGCTTCTACAACCGCAAAACAAAATCCACGCATACACCGAAATCCATTACGTACAAAGGAGCAACAAGTGCCAACACTAATGAAATGTGCAATCTCTTCGCGGATCGCTTCGCAGATTGCTTTTCACCGGCCATGAATGATACCGATACCATTGATGCTGCTCTCGTCAATACTCCGGCTGGCGCAATTAACATGAGCACTCCTTTCATCGACAGTGAGATCGTTTTATCTGTAGCCTTCCTTCGCTCCTGGACCCGACGGAATTCCTTCTACCGTGCTGAAACGCTGTCAAACGACAGTAGCACCTATCCTTGCAAAATTGTTCAATGCATCGCTAGCCAATGGCTACTTTCCCAAAACATGAAGGAAATCTTGGATGGTTCCTATTACAAAAAGGGCGACAGGACAGATGCCATCAACTACCGGGTATTACATCTTTGTGTGCCATTGCCAAGAAGTTCGAACTAGTGATATACAAACATCTGCTACATGCATGCCGCAGCTACCTAAGCCCGTATCAACATGGGTTCGTGCCAAAAAAGTCGACCACCACGAACCTGGTTGAATTTGTAACCTATTGCACTAGTCAAATTGATGCCGGAGCTCAAGTCGATGCAATTTATACAGATCTGAAAGCAGCATTCGACTCTCTTCCGCACGCAATTCTTCTCGTTAAACTCGACAAGCTAGGAGTTCCCAGCTCGCTCATACAGTGGCTTAAGTCTTACCTAATTAATCGCACATACATCGTGAAAATTGATAAGCACATGTCCAAAGAAATAGTCAGCAGCTCGGGTGTGCCACAAGGAAGCAATATTGGCCCGCTTCTCTTCATATTGTTTATCAACGATGTTACCCTGGCTTTACCTCCCGACAGTATCAGTCTGTTTGCCGACGACGCAAAATGTTTGCGCCTATTCACAACACAGGTGATTGTACATTCCTGCAAGACTGCATCGAAATTTTCTGTTCGTGGTGCAAGCGTAATGGACTGACTATCTGCATCGAGAAATGCTACTGTGTGTCTTTTAGTCGATGCAGGAGCCAGTGACTGGACCTACTTCATGGACGGCTCTGCAGTTAATCGACAGAATCATGCCAAAGACCTGGGCGTTCTGCTTGACTCTAGTTTGAACTTTAAACAGCATATCGATGACGTTGTAGCCAGAGGAAACCAATTACTTGGCGTGGTTATCCGGACAACTAATGAATTCCGCAACCCCATGTGCATCAAAGCTGTGTACAACTGCATCGTTCGTTCGGTTCTGGAATATTCGTGCGTAGTCTGGAGCCCAACTACCGCTTCTTCAATTGCTCGACTTGAGGCGATTCAACGTAAGCTCACGAGATATGCCCTACGCCTACTTCCCTGGCAGGATCGCAATAATCTTCCTCCGTATGCTGCGCGGTGCCGTCTTCTAGGCCTTGAACCTCTTTCGGTTAGAAGACGCAATGCACAGTGCTCTTTCATCGCTGGATTGCTAAATGGCTCTATCGACTCATCGCCTTTGTTGCATCGAGTCGATATCTATGCACCATCCCGAACACTTAGGTCTAGATAAACTCTACGGCTCGCTCAACCCCGTTCCAGTGCTGGTCGGTCTGACCCTATGTTCCGCATGTCGGCTGTTTTCAACACTGTCTCGGATTGCTTCGACTTCGACATCTCAACTCAGTGCTGCAAGGAACGTCTCCGGCTTTTGCCGTGGCCGCAGTGAATTGCGATGTAAATCTTATTTTTGCTATGTATTTTTTTTTCTCAATCGAACTGTTACATCTTAATTAGGCCATACGGCCCGTTGAAGATTAAAAAAAAAATAATAATAATAATATATTAGTAGCCGTTTTAACAACAAATACAACTGTATAAAATAAGATGTTAAAATCATCATCGACATCGAAATATTTCAACTCATGGCTTCAAAGGACGTCCTTTCGACGAAATAACTCTGGCTTCTGCTGTGGCCGCGGTGAACTGTGATAATAACCTTGATTTTACTATGTTTTTTTTTTTTGTAACCCATCTTAATTAGGCCATATTGCCCGTTGAAGATTAACTAATTAATAATAAAAATAATTATAATAAAAAATAATAATAACAAAAGCTGCAACGGTTTCTTTATCCTTATTCCAGGCAACTGGCTAACCCGAGTTGCCAAATCGATTTTGATTACTTATTTCTTCGATTGAAATAAGGAATGTAAGTGTAAACCACAGACGTTTTCTTCAACAAAAATTTCGTAAAATTCGTAGAACTCGTTTAATGTTTTTGACAAATATTTTTTACACCTACACCCCTAATCCAGACAACTGGGTTACCAGAGTAGCCTTTGGAACATTTCAATACGTAATCTAATATAACCACAAAACATTGCGAGGTTTCGAGTGATATATTCTGCTCGAATATTGTGAATTTGTTTGTGAAATTTACATTTCATTATCGAAATTTAAATTATTCACCGGGTTTTTTTCGTAATTATAACTTATTGTATAGTTTGAGGAATTTCCAAAACAGAAATATGCCTACCAAACCTATGGGCGAAAAAACTGCATATCCTCAAAACTACTTTCATGTGAGGTTCATGTGAGGACAGTATGAAATTGTTGCGATTACGACACTTCATGCGACCTCGTAGACTGTTCGAATTTGTTTTGCGGTTTTATATTACATTATAATGTAATGTTTATAAGCATTCGCTTTTGCATCTTCCAAATTACACCGTTAACCTGAACCGTATACGCATGTGTGTGAGTGTGCGTATGTCACCGATTGTGTTTTTGATTGTGTGTTCCGAAGTGTTATGTTCCTCCAGACAAGGAAAGGAAGGTGTTCTTAGCGATGTGTTTTTACATGTACATTTCCCCCCCTGCCTATAGGTGCCTGCTAGATAAGGGCAGCTCCGCGGTACCGACATCATTTCGCACGTCTTAACAACTTGTCTGCCTGGATTAAACCTAGTATGGACCGTCCCCGTAGCAAAGGGCTGACTATCCGGCTGCATGAAAGTGATGGGTAAATTCAACAAAAATCCGGAATCGCTTCCGAATGACTCCACCAAAATCAGAAGCAGTTTCGGAAAGTTGTTGCAACACTCCAAACTCGGAACTGTCAGGCGCCCGGAGCCGCTAGTCGGCAGCAAGAGCTGTTCGAGCCGTCGGAGCCGTCGCAGCCGTCCGGAGCCACTAGTCAGCAGTTGGAGCAACCGTTGTAACAGTTAGAAGGAATCTGAAGCGCCTCAATTGCCTGTTTAACCGTTAAAATGTTTCACAAAATTAAGAGTTGATGAATTAAGGCAATGTCTTCTTCATTTACTCCACTGAAGTTTTTTTTTACAATACATGGTTAAATACTCTTTCTTAAGATCTTGGGACCCTTTTGAAATTTTATTTGTAAAAATATGCATTCACTCTTTGTCTAAACCAGCAGTCGGCAAAGTACGGCCCGCGAGCCAAATGCGGCCCATCGCAACATTCAATCCGGCCCACGAAAGTAATTGACTGATTTTGAAAACACGGGAAGAAACTATTCGTTTACAAATTACTGAATATCTTTTAGTATGGAATTTTATATCACCATACTCTTTTAACTATAATTAAAGTACTATGGAATGACGGATCAATCAGTATGTTTGAACTTGAGGTCAATATCTTGGTTACGCTTTCATTAATTTTTTTTCGGCTGGCTGTAGAAAAAAACTACGACAGATAATTTATTTATATGCACATCATTTGAAAGGCAATTATTTAAACTTACTTGCACAAATAAATCTAAGACTTTCGTCAGTTATGCGAAACTTTCGCCACGGCGGACGAAGACATGTGTAGGCATGATTTAAGTTCTACCTTAAATTTTTATCTATTCTTCATAATTTTTCGCAACAAAATAGTTGGAGTAGAACTATTCAGCTTTCTAGCTACATTAAGCGAAGTTTGCTACATTGAGTAGTTTTTGATCGCTTTGCGCAGCGGGAGGGTGTCGTATTGAAATTCTGCCCAAATTTTCTTCTGAAATTACTGCATTGAATTTTGGCGTCATTGTTTGCCGCTGCGAAGCCTGTAGATACGATTTCTAATTTCTAATGATATGTTTATTCATGTTTCGCTAGTACTATTTCACTGTTTGTCGGGTTGCACTTGGTTTGGCCATCTTGGTTAGAATTCGCCTGAAAGAGATTTCATATTTTGTCATGGGATTTTACTATTCAAAGTGCAATTGACGTTTCGTTAGTGCGGGTGAAGATACCCATAACAAATTGACAATTTTTGTCCATTTTTTTAATGCAACCGTTATGTAACATTGGGGAGCGGTCTACTGGTACAGTTGTCAACTCGTAGGTCTCAATGACATACGCGAGTTAGCACATCGACAATCTACTGATGCGGCGGGTTGGAGAACTAGGACATCGATTAACATTTGACGTTTAATTGTTCGGCCGCACTTCCGTCGTGCTCCGTGATTTTTCAGTAATTTTCTTGTGTTTTCTGCGTCGCATCGCATTGTTACCTATTCTACGGACTATTAAACTGCTTCACATCATCGTTTCGTCTTTTCGAATTGTTTAGTTGCACCGCAACTGTGGTTTCCTGCTGTTTTTTCCTGCTCGGCTTAGCAGTGTTGTGCTGTGATTACGCGTGATTTCGCGATGGCGGCTATTTGCTTCTCGTGTGCTGAACCGCTAGAGGCCACCTGCTGCATCATCAGTTGTGCATATTGCGACGCTACGGTCCACCGCGGCTGTTGCAAATTGCCCCCCGAAAAGATTGACGCAGTATTGTCCAATGTCGACCTGCACTGGAGCTGCATTGGCTGCACTAACATTCTTAAAAATCTGCACTGCCGTTCGGTAAAAGAAATAGGCTCCCAGGTCGGTTTCCAAGCTGCCCTCACCTCAGCTGTAGCAGCTATCGGCAAGCTCGTTGAGCCTATTGTCGCTGAAGTTCGCAGTGGTTTTACCCTCCTTCAAACTGCTTCCATGCCTCACATTCGGAATCCTGATCCTCGACCGGCTACTGGTAGAAAGCGGAGGCGCTTAATCGAGGATGCGGCATCTCCTGGTGTAAACAGAATTGTAAACAGTCGCGGTAACATCCTTTGTGCCGCGTCATCGCCAAACGCATACACCAATACCACGATTGCCGTCCAGCCGGCACCTACACAACCGCATGAACTGGTGGGAACCGATCCGTTATCATCACCGCTTCAAGCTGCACCTCGTGAGCCATTCACAGATAGGATCTGGATCCGCCTATCCCGCTTATCAACGGCCGTCACTGTGGAACAAGTGGTCGCTTCTGTAAAGCGTCGCTTAGCCACCGATGACGTTATAGCGTATTGCCTGCTTAGAAGAGGGGTTAGTGTGGACAGCATGAATTGGCTTTCATTCAAAGTGAGAGTCCCGGCTATCCTTCGAGATGCGGCACTCACACCATCCACCTGGCCCGTCGGTATCGGTGTACGTGAGTTTTTTTCCATCCCGTCAACACGACAACCAAACCTCATCTCCTACAGCCACCCAAAACCGCTTTATAACACGCACACCAGCTACTAGTACTGATCACCGCTACACCACACGCACACCAACAACGACTCACCGTTTAGCCGCACGCACGTCTACTCCACCTGGTCCTGAAACAACATCATCACAACAGTGTTACCCCCGGTGAATGATAACTTGGAAGCACCAACTCAACACTTGTTTCTGGACCGCCCGAAAACCACAGCGCTTCATCTCCGCACCTGCACCAGTCTACAATCGATCGCTCTCAACTAGACGAAGTTCCGCTCATTGCACGCAACAAACACGCCAAGCCTCATGCTCTGACAACGCAGCTCAATTGACTTACCGCATACCCGCTTTATCCAACCGCCACAATGACAACGCTACCGCTGAGTATTTAAGCTGCTATTATCAAAACGTTAGAGGTATGCGTACTAAAACAAAATAATTTCACCTAGCTGTATCGGAGGCTGACTTCGACCTCATCGCCCTCACGGAAATTTGGATTGTTGACAACATTCCATCTGCTCTTCTCTTCAACAACAACTTCTCTGTTTACCGCTGTGATCGCTCTCTCAGCGGCTCTAGCTCTCGTGGTGGTGGTGTTTTGCTAGCCGTTTCTAACGCATACGAGTCGATAGAATTACCTTCCCGTGATCGTTCTCTCGAGTATATTTGTGTGCGCGTCACCTGCAATAACGCACATCTGTACGTCATGGTAGTATACATTCCACCGCAGCTTAGCTCCGAGATATCGACTCTTCGCTCTCTACATGATTGTATCAGCGGCTTCACTCTCACACTGAAGCCTTCGGATTGTTTGTTTGTTATTGGCGATTTCAATCAGCCTAGCATAAGCTGGTCCACAGCTGATCCTTCGTCCTCGCCAGCATACTCATCAATCACGCACTATGAACCAACTGCGCGCTCACTGGCCTACAACACCTTTGTGGATGGATTTAAATTTAACGGACTAGTGCAACTTAATCACATCAATAATTCGCACGGACGCATGCTTGACCTGCTCTACGCTAACAATGCTGCAGCTAAATTGTGTTCGCCTGTCTTTCCAAGTGTTGTTCCGCTTGTACCTCTTGACTCCTACCATCCGGCGTTTGACTTCAATATACGTATTAACTCGTCGACCCGACGCAATTCGACGACTCGACAAAACTCGACGACTCGACAAAACTCGACGACAACCGCATTTTATCGTTATAACTTTGCTAAAGCTGACTATGTGAAACTGAACGACATGATATCAATGTTTAACAATAGCTTTCATTGTTCCAATTTTATTTCACTTGACGAAGCAGTATGTTCATTCTCGTCCTTCATGCTGCAAGCCTTTGTTGTATGCGTCCCAGTTCAGCGTCCTAAACCTAAAACCCCCTGGGCGGACCACACACTCAAACGACTCAAACGTGTAAAAAGAGCTGCTTATCGTCACTACCAAACGCGCCGCTGCCAAAGATCTCGCTCGATCTACTTTGACACGCACTCTTTATACTGCAGCTATAACAGGTTTCAATATGGCACATATTTGAGTAAAATTCAACGTAACCTCTGCAGGTGGCCTGACTCGTTTTGGCGCTTCTACAACCGCAAAACAAAATCCACGCATACACCGAAATCCATTACGTACAAAGGAGCAACAAGTGCCAACACTAATGAAATGTGCAATCTCTTCGCGGATCGCTTCGCAGATTGCTTTTCACCGGCCTTGAATGATACCGATACCCGGAAGGTAGTGCCCTGGAGCCAGCCATTGGTGCCAGAGACCCTGGAGTCAGTGGTTGGCACTAGTGGAACTGGCCATATGCATGTCGCAGTTGTGTCCTGATAAGTGGTGTGCCGGATCCATTTATTGGTTCTTGGCGGACTACGTAAAGGATGTTAGGGAATACTATTGTATTCGATGGAGTATGACCCGTTTTTTATTTATAGAAGATAATTGCGTGGCGCGCGCAGGGGCCTTTGCAATATTAAAATAAAGTAATATCTAAAATAACCTTACTTGCTATATATTTGAAAACAGACATGAACATTTAAACGTGGCAACTGTAATGTTGGAGTCAAAAAAGCAGTAGAACTTATTGAAAGCTTTACACATTGAAATAATTGGATCATGAGCTCCTCTGTAAGTACGGGCCCGGTATATTTTGATCAGAAAATTTCGAGGACGTAGTGCGTGGTCAGGGGTGTACAGATTGATTTTAAGAAGAAGCTCAGGAGCATCAATTTCGCCTTTTATTGATTTTGCTACAAAAACTGCTTGTGCTACCTCCCTACGTCTCTCTAAGGACTGCAATCCTAGAAGAAGCCGTCTAGTTTGATAGGTTAGAGCCTGGTCCATGTTCCACCGTAAGGTTCATATAGCTATTTTTGTGATTTTTTTCTGAATGCGCTCAATTCGTGTGGACCAGTTGTTAGCGTGCGGAGACCATGTTGCAACATTAAATTCAAGTACGTACCGGACTAAGGCGACGAACAGTTGTTTTAAACAGAAAGGGTCATTAAAATCAGATGTCAGACGATGAATGAAACCAAGCTGCCGATATGCTTTGTCGATGACGTACGAATACTGTTTACAGAAGGAGAGTGATGAGTCAAGAATAGTACCAAGGTCCTTAGTTTCTATGTTACGTTGGATTATACACGAGTCAAGATTATAGTCTCGCTTAATAGGGTCTTTTTTACGAGTAAAACTAATCACGCAACACTTATTGACACACAAGGATAGCGAGTTCGCAGAGCACCAATTGCTAAATTTGCCTAGGCTGTGCTGGAGTCCGAATTATTTCTAATGGTCGCATAAATCTTGATATCGTCCGCATACATTAGCAAACATTGATTGGGAGCGCAAATACAACATCATTAATAAATAGGATAAACAATACTGGGCCAATGTTACTTCCTGTGGTACACCGGACGAACTAACGAACACGTTGGACAAGCACTTATGATTTTAACACAGTATGATCTTTGGTTTAAATATGATTTTAACCATATGACTAGATTATTATGAAAGCCAAGCCGGCTCAGTTTCGCAAGGAGTATGTCATGGTTAATCCGATCAAACGCTGACATGAAATCAGTATAAATTGCATCGATCTGTGACTTGCCGTCCATTGCCGTGAAGCATTCAGACACGAATTGAACGAGATTGGTCGACACCGATCGTTGGGAACAAATCAGTGCTGGCTTGAACTGATATAATTCAAGCCACCCCTGGCTAACGCTTCCTGGACTAGAATTTCGAGTATTTTTGCTGGTGCACATAGGAAGTTACGCCACGAAAATTAGATATAACATGTCTCGGATCTTTTTTATGAACGGGTGTCACACGAAGACTTCCACATAGTAGGATATGTAGAGAAAGCTTTAACAGATGGACCAGTGGCTCTGAAAGATAAGTTGAGCACTTCTGTAAGACTATTGCGAATCCCGTCCGGACCCGGATAAATGTGGGTTTAATTTTTTTGATTGCATGAAGATTTGATTGCATGATAGAACACGTAATGCTCAGTGCTCTTTCATCGCTGGGATTGCTAAATGGCTCTATCGACTCATCGCCTTTGTTGCATTGAGTCGATATCTATGCTTCATCCCGAACACTTAGGTCTAGATAAACTCTACGGCTCGCTCAGACCCGTTCCAGCGCTGGTCGGTCTTACCCTATCTTCCGCATGTCGGCTGTCTTCAACACTGTCTCGGATTGCTTCGACTTCGACATCTCAACTCAGTGCTTCAAGGAACGTCTCCGGCTTTTTGCCGTGGCCGCAGTGAATTGCGATGCAAATCTTGTTTTTGTTGTATTGTTTTTTTAAATGAACTGTTACATCTTAATTAGG
>NW_024427666.1:0-93402 GCF_017562075.2 Anopheles merus | reverse complement strand
GGTAGAGCCATGAAGATCAATCATCTACCCCCCTCCAATTTAGCCATGCAACCCATCTGCCCAAGGGGTTGGGTTTCCCCGTATACCAAGCTTGGATAATGAGAGACATGTTACCGTTTTGTACGACGGGGGACGTATTGAGTAGGAGTAGAAGGTAAAGAGCCTATGTTAACCTTCTAGAAGCTTCGGATCCACTCCCGTATCAGCGAGGTATTGCTACAACACTGCCAACAGAACAATAACAGACTGGATTTTGCGGCCGCGGAACTCCGCTATAATCGCGTCCAAGTGCATAGAAATACATTCGAATTCATTGCGGAAGTAGATATCAACGTAAAAAACAGTATTTTATCAAATTGTACTCTGAATTTCATAAAAAAAAAACATATTTAATTCAGGCCGGAATTCGAAGCAATATTTTTTATCATGTTTTTTATTTCAGACAGCCGAAGTAAATTGTAATACGTTGCATAACATATCATTTTAGGCAGGGATAATAACAGGAAAACAACTTTATGTGAAAATATATGTGACAAAAGCCTTGATGGCCATACGGAAAGACCGTCAATGTACATATAATTTCTTCGGGTGTATGCATCTACGAGTACAAGAGAAAAGCAGAACTCAAACTCGTAAATCTGAAATTTATAAGAAATGTGCAACATACAGTTCTTCAAACTACTACCCAAGCGCCACAGATTAAGCTTAAACGACTGGAAAATTGAATATCCATAGAAAAAAAATGAAAGCTCCACAGCTTCATTGGTTTGATCAATAGATGGCGTATACAACTCATCATTATATTGCTATCCTTTTCTTGCAATGTATTTCGACAAGTTGCATTTTATTATGACCTATATAGCCTTCTAACTTTCTGAGCAAAAATCTATATAAATGGTCGTGTGGTTAGATACGTGGGTATCAACACCAATGACCATTGCTCAAATCTCACTTGCTTCAGTGCTGGTGGTTTCCGTTGGAGTTTAGTATTTAAACAATCGTATCGCCGTTCTAGTTCTAGCGATGCATAACTTCAATGCGAAACCATACAACAGTACAGAGGAAATGAGAAAGCTCTCCTCCAAGCGATGAAGCTCAACTGGTTGGGGTATCCCACCAACAGATAGCGCCACCAGCTTTTTTGCTATTTTAGAATGCATGAGTCGTTTGGCGTCTGCTAAACGAAGTCTTTCTATATTCCGTTTAGGTAGAGAACTTGAGTCGTTTAGAAGCCGTTTAGTGGTCGTTTAGTGGATTTGTGGCACTTGGGTATAATCATTTTGCTGTGAAAATTTTGTAAAGTACTGAAAAAATATTTTTTACATTCTGTAATCTTTTTCAAAAAAACCTGTCAACTTTGACAAGCTATAACTAAAAAAACAAAAGTGAGTTGAGCCAATCTATGCACAGTTATAGAAATTGCATTAGTTTTTTTTTTTAATTTTCATCAGAATATTGCATCGATATTGGATTACGTATATAAAAGTTATAAGCTTCCAAAGTCGCTGGCTACCCGGGTAGCCCGGTTGTCTGGAATAGGGGTATTGGAAAATTTAAGTCTAAAAAGCAGGTTAATTATGCTCAAAAAAATTCTACGAAAAATCCCAGTGAAAGATGGCTAGGGATTACAATACAGTCTGTTCCCGAGTTACACGGTTCTCGACTTACGCGGATTCGGAGATACGCGGTTTTCTAAATTTGACAGATTAATGTAAATCAGTACAATTTGATTCAAGTTCGGTATAAATTGCATTTTTGCTAACATATTGAAGCTGCTTAAAAGCCAGAAATATTAGAATTTTCTGCACGAATCATATCAAATAAATGATAAAATGTATGAAAGTACTAAATTAGATCAAAAACTCCGAGTAATCATAGTATTTTAGTCAAAAAACGTGAAATTCGACTTACGCGGGTATTCGAGTTACGCGGATTCGTCGGGAACGCAGAAACCGCGTAACTCGGGAGCAGACTGTACAGGCGGTCCCCGAGATACACGGTTAATGGGGACCGAAAACGGCCGGAAAATACCGCGTATCTCGAATTTCCGCGTAAGTCGAATCTCGTGATTTCCCGCCAAATATCACTAATTTTCGTGCAATTTTACAAGTAGGGGGTTGTTTAAGCCACCAAATTAATTATTTGATATGTTTCTACTGAATTGAACAGTTTTAAACCTTTTGAAATGGTATTTAACATTCGATCAATACGGAAATTATTTGGTATTTCACAATGGATCTGTCAAATCAGTACAATTTGCTCAAAGAACAGTCAAATTTGGAAAACCGCGTATCTCCGAATCCGCGTATAAGAGGTACCGTGTATCTCGGGGACCGCCTGTATATTCCAAATTTCAAGGTCTATCGGATTCCTAGAATCAGAGAAATGAGCAATCAAAATCTATTTGGCTACACGGGTAGCCGGTTACCTGGAATAGGGTTAATCGATTTGCACAGATAATCGTCCAAGAAATGTTCATAAAATTCATATAAAAATGATCAAACTCACTAGTTTTATGATTAATTCACATTTATTTAATCGATTAATCGTTATTAGAATATTATTTTAAGCAATAACTATAGGTTTAACAACTGTTCATGAATAAAAATGAATTTCGAAAATACCACTAGACACTACAGAACTGCACAAAAAATTTGTTGCCTACTTGACTATCGCTGCCGTACTAATTTTCGCCGTAGGTTTGAACAGCTGTCACATCCCGCTGCGCAAATTCGAGCAGTTTCCAGCGCAGGAAATGTACCAAAATCTGCGCTGGCCAGCGCAGATTTGGCCTGGTCTCCCGCGCTGGACTTCAGCGATTCCTGCGCTGGCTTGCGCCGGGTTAGCGCCATCTGTTGGCGAAATGGACGAACTATTTATGCCGGCGGAGCAAAAAAAAATCGGTCAAAAAATTTAAAAATATTGGCGCCCATTTTTTCCTCCGCTTCTTCTCCCTTCCTCACCCTGGCTTGCCTTACTTGCGCTTCTGCCCGTGCCTTCCGCCGCCAGCTGATGGTTGTTGTGGTGTATGCGTTGGTTCATATATGTGCATTGCGGTTGTGTATTGTTATTGGTGGGTGTTAGCATTCATTATTTGTGTGTGACCTTGAGACGCTGTGGGAGAAGCTGGATTGGGATTCGAAGTGTTATTGGTGTATTGATGGTTTATTTTATTTCGTGCCGCTGCTGATGAGACCATTCGATGCCCGCGGCAATCGAGGGTGAAGAAGCCTATTTAAAACAAGCGTAGGAGAACGTCTAACACTAATCTAATATTTTTTTAATTTGAACACGTTTGATGTTTCAACGACCTTCTAAGCATCATGTAGAACAGTGTATAGTGGCAATAAAATATTTTTTTAAAAATATGCCTAAATCTGTCTCGAGTTTTCGGGCCACGACACACACACACACACACACACACACACACACACACACACACACACACACACACACACACACACACACACACACACACACACACACACACACACAGCGCGGGGAAAGTGACCGTTCACTCTATCATGTCGCGATCCCCACCCCGCCCGGCGCTAGGGTTGAGGATGCTACAAGAAAGCTGAACCAACCGTTCTACCGATAAGGTAGCCGTAATCGATCATGCCGGTGGGGGTGGTTGAGTGTGGGGGGGGGGGAGTGCGTGCTTGTGTTCGTGCTTTCGTGGGTGCGTGCTCGCGAGCGCGCTTTCGTGGGTGCGTGCTGGCGTGCGCGCTTTCATGCTCGCGGGCGCGCGTACGTGCGTGTGTGTGTGTGTGTGTGTGTGTGTGTGTGTGTGTGTGTGTGTGTGTGTGTGTGTGTGTGCGTGTGTTTGTGTGTGTGTGTGTGTGTGAGTTTGCGCGCGCGTCTTTGTGTGTTTGTGTGTGTGCGTGCGTTTGGAAACCCAAAACTATTTGATTCTGATGGGTACATTTTCATCCGCTGCGGCTACAAAGTCCATGCATTTTCGATCTCGCTACCTGAGAGACAACACAACCATTGGATTGGCATCTTTGCGATCGGCTCTGCTGTTGGGGGTATTAAAAAGACACATGATTAAGCAAACGTGCGTGTGATTTGTTGCACATTTATTTCTAATTCAGCTAGCGGACGCAAGTGGAAACAACATTTTGAATTAAATCCATACAAAAGAGGATTCTGGATTGTTTATTACGGTGCGCGTATGGTGCTGCACCTGTCCGTCCAGATCTGGTGGCTTGTTGGTTTGGAGTAGTTATCATGACGCCGATTGACCGGCAATGCCTTGGAATGGGTTCGGATCGGTAGGTTCATGTCCTTTGTTCAAGTGCTTTCCGTGTATTTGTCTCGTCACAGCGGTAACCCGGCAGCACCAAAGTCAAGACAAACTCTTACCCGGTGTGGACTGCTATGCTAAGTTCTTTTTATCATTATAATTATAATTATTATTATTATTATTATTATTATTATTATATTATTATTATTATTATTATTATTATTATTATTATTATTATTATTATTGGCGTAATAGCCAACGCGATCATGCCTGCCTTTTTAGGACTTGAGTACCACGTAGCCGGAGCCGGTGACTAATCCCTTGCTACGGCGGACGGTTCATACGCGATTAGAACCCACGACGGGCATGCAGATGTGCGGAATGATGGCGGTGCCGCGGGCCCGCTCCTATCCAGTGTGCAACCTGCATACTGTCACACTGTCTCCTGCCCGGTGCATACGCAGCAGGCAGGGGAAGGATGCACATCCACAGTAAAAAAAAAACCCCGTCATGAACCAGCGGTGGATCTAACGGTAGGCGGACTAGACCGAAGTTCTCTAGTCTGTAGTATGCCGTATGTCTACAAGTGGACAGAGTGTTAGCGACAAGGGCCCCCGGAAAGATGGTCATTGGGGCTCCGTGGCAGGAGAACTTTTTTGGTTTGATTTGTGAAATTTCAACTTCATCGCCGCAATGTTTGTTAACGTCATTTTAAGGCGCCACAACAGCTCATTGACGAGCTGACCGAGCATTGACCACACGCGAGAAAGAGATGGTGCTATGGAGGGAAAAAGCACGGACGACGGCTGACAGCGATTGGCCGTCTGATGCACCAACACATCCAAACCTTCGACAGCGCGCTCAGGCGAGGGGTATGAGGCGGAGCCAGGGACGGGTAGCTCGACGAGCTGCTTGACAAATTTGCCGTTGGAGAGAAAAGGAAGGCATGATAAAATTCTCAGAACTCCATGATTTCTTCCGTCGCTTTGCGCAGCGGGATTTATGCGCACGCCCCGTGGACATTTCGAGCAGTTTTTCTCCGGTTCCTCAACCCACTCTGCCCCACTTCGCCCATGTATCTTGAATTGCTTGCAAGATTTCATATTGCCATCTCTTTTTAACACACGGATGAGTTTTTCTGCTTGGGTACCAACAACGATTTTCAATCCATATCATGAGGTATAAACACAGCTACCATATATATACACAGTGGCTTACAAATGTATGCATGTATTGGTTGACATTGCAAGCGCGTCGGCAAAGGACAGACAAGTGTAAAAGAGCCGGTGTTTGAAAAACAAAGCAGAAGTGTATTAATCAATATTTTGTGCAGTTTTAGATCCAGATTATTTACGAGAGTACCATCAGCAATGGCTTCAAGATCATACCAATATCGGAAGCGTCGTCGCTTTATGGAAGAAGTTGAGAGAGAAATAGAGAATGAGATCAATAATATGGAGACTTCCTCACCTGTCATGGTTCCGGCATCGACAAGCAGGATGTTCAGTAAGTAACTAATATTGTGTTTTTAGTGTTTATTATACATGGAAAACGGAATTTTGTCACAGTATATTGTCAAATTAAGTTTTAATCAGCAGCTACGCTGATTCATATTCCGATCGCAATTTTAGGTTCTGCACCGCCATCGTTTGGAATGCTGGGTGGCGACATGACGTTATTTATATTTAACCTTACTTAGGAAATCACGTCGTTGTTTTCTGGATGGCAATGTGAATCCAAAACCTAAGTTTTTTTTACTTTTTATATTGTTTGTACTAAAAACAGACAGGCACTTGAATTAGCCAAACATCCATCGGGGGCGACATGATGATGTTTTGTTCTTTAACGATACATTAGTAGGCAAGGTGGAATGTATAATGAGGTGTAGTTATAGCGCTTTTAGCGACCCCTCCCCCCCCCCCTGGGCTCCGATTTGACAGATGGTTTTCCGCTGTTGTATATGTATTGATGGATTGTTTACGTTTTGCATGGTCAATATTTGGTGGAGATCAATTTGGGTGAATATTTTAGTTTATTAGAACATAGCCCGTGATTTAAAATGGAAATTTTCCTGCGAGAACTTGAAGCGTTCGCCAAACGCGGAAAACTAACTGTCAGTTTTCTTCGTCGATTCTACTTCCACCTAGCTGTCAAAACGGGCTTATAACTTGACCTGATATCTTTACGGTCCTTGATTAGTAGGACTTTCTTAATTGCAGCATAGCAACTTCCGAAGGCTACGTTGCTGTCTACTTCATACTAGACCGCTGCGGGTACCTCGGCAGCGTTGAGACCAACATCCGTGGCCACTGCAGCTTGCTTCTCATCGTTTATTGACGATTCCGTATCATCTCCCTGAACCCTGCCTGTTGCTGCTGAAGCACCGTGACCAGCCGCAATCTGCAGTGACGTTGGTGGGGTTGGAGGAAGTCTGGCTCGAAGCTTCTCTCGTCAACGCATCGTTGCCCCTCGTCGGTTAGCGTTGCGTGGCTCGTTGCGGAAGCGCCGAACAGTTTCAGGTTGTGTCTATAAGATGGCCATCTCTTCGTATTACTAAATGATCTGCGACGCCAGGGCTACTCGTTCATTGTCTCATCCTCCCTGTAGTTGAACCGTGATCCGCCTAGAAGCTTCGTAGATATGGCTCCAGCTCTCGACCTCGCGACAGGTGAGGTTGGAGGTTGTCCGTCGAATCGAACCTGATCAACCATGGCCGACACGCTTCTGGATTTTACAGCAAAGCGCGTGCACTCCAACAACACGTGTTCCTCGTCCTCTGAAACGCCGATGAACCACTGACAGTCCGGGGACGGTCGTGAATCCTTCGATAATAAGCATTCTCGTAAAAAAACCCTGTCCTGACCTGTTTAAGCCTGTGCCTGGGCCAGATGGAAGGTCGTGTCTCCGTGTTAATGCCAGTCGCTGACGGAAGGTGCTAATTTTATTTCATTGTTAACTGACTATTTGTGCCATATATATGTGTTTAATTTAACTAATGCTATGTTTTTCTCTTTTGTTTCTTTACAGACGAATTGCATAGTACTGATAGCAACTTAGGTGGGAATGTAGAGTGTAGCTTTAGCATAGATGTAGATACTAACAATACTAACAATGACAGCGCTGCAACTGTTGACGAAAATAATTTGGATGATATAGAAGATGAACAGGAAGAATGTGCTGAAGATTTGTATGATGCTTATAACTATTTGAATGATTTTCAAAGTTTAAAAGAAGCTTTGAGATATTTGACAATAATGGGTCATCTATCTCGCAACTTTCTCAACTTGCTTCTTGCAATTTTAAGAAAATTTGGTCATCCTGAACTTCCTAAAGATGGTCGTACTTTACTAAAAATTCCTAAAGTTAGCCAAGAGATTCAGCATATAGCAGGTGGACAAATGTGATACTCAGGGATAGAAGTTGGCCTTCGAAATTATTTTAGGAATCATGTTCCAGAGGAAAATAAGTTTTCGTTACATATTTTTATTGATGGGCTTCCTCTCTTCAAAAGTAGTGCTACACAATTTTGGCCAATTCTTTTTAAAGTAAAAGAAATTCCCGATTGCCCGGTAATGATCGCAGGTGTATTTTGTGGTCAGAAAAAAACCTACTGACTTAGAGCCTTATTTGCGACAGCTCGTAAATAAATTAAACAATTTGCAAGTAATAGGCATGCTGTTTGGAGAGAAAGTTGTAAAAAAATTTGCCAAGGCTTTTGTCACCGATACCCCTGCGCGGGCCTTTATAAAATCGGTAATGTACTTTCCGGCAAAACATGGGTGCACGAAGTGTACTCTCGTTGGAGAGTTTGTAAAACCGGAGCGCAAAGTAATATTTTGTTCACCACAACCTGCTCCACCACGTACAGATGAAAGTTTTCGACAAAGACACGATATAGAGCATGTTAAACAAATTCGATCTCCTTTAGAAGAGATTGGTGGATTAGATATGATCAAAAGTTTTCCCACTTCTGATCGACTTCATCTTATCGATATTGGCAACACTCGTAAATTTTTGTACGGCCTTTTTCATCATTAATTTCTAAGTTTTGTAATATGGTCTAGTGAACACAAGAAAAATGCCTTTCACTTTTTTTTGTGCGCACGAGCAAACCTCCGGACTCATCGACTCCGAGTCCGGATCAGTCACTCATCACTCCGGATCACTCCGGATTACTCCGGATAACTCCGGATCACTCCGGATCACTCCGGATCACTCCGGATCACTCCGGATCACTCCGGATCACTCCGGATCACTCCGGATCACTCCGGATCACTCCGGATCACTCCGGATCACTCCGGATCACTCCGGATCACTCTGGATCACTCCAGATCAGTCTAGAGGACATGTGTAGCCGTGTAATTTTTCTTTGTCTCTTTTGCCTTGTCCTTGCCTTTAGATCCTGATGAGTGAAGCATGCATACCTTTCGGGTACGTTCGGGGTATAAGCTCTGTCCCTCTCATGTTAATGGTGAAGATAGAATCGTATGCCATCGGCTGTGCATTCAGGCGTGGGTAGGCCCGTGGACGCCGTCTGTTCGCAAACATTCAGACTCGTTCGGACTGATCCGGACTGATCCGAAGTGATCCAGAGTGACCCGGACTCATTCGGACTGATGCAAACTGATCCGGACTGATCCGGACTCATTTCAACTGATCCGGAGTAATCCAGATTGATCCGGAGTGATCTGGAGTGATCCGGACTGATACGGAGTGATTCGGACTGATCCGGACTGATCCGGAGTGATCCGGAGTGATCCGGAGTGATCCGGAATGATGCGGACTGATCCGGAGTGATCCGGACTGATCCGGACTGATCCGGAGTGATCCGGACTGATCCGGAGTTTAATCCGGTTGTGATCCGGTGTCGGAGTCATATTTTGCGCACCGGAGTCGGAGTTGATCCATGACTTCGCTCCGGATTACCCATCACTAATCCATATGAGCAGTAATGTACACAATCTTCTCCACGTATTTGATGACGTTGAAGAATTTGGTCCATTGGACGATTGGTCTTCTTATGATTATGAAAACTTTTTCTTCTTCTTCTTCTTTGGCTCAACAACCGTTGTCGGTCAAGGCCTGCATGCACCACATGTGGGTTTGGCTTTCAGTGACTAATTGATTTCCCCCCATAGCAGGATATAGCAGCATTTACACAACTATAATAAGTGAGTATTATTTCATTTGAATTCCTTTTTGATATTATAATTCTAATTAAATAGTTCATCTAGATTATAATAGAGCTCCCACTAATTTTAAGAACTATAATCTAATTATCTTCTACTATTTACACACTACTTGATCTCGACTTATGGCAACTAGACTTATTTAGGTATTTGTTTCGTTTTAAATTATCACTATTGTAGACATCTGGTAGATAATAAATACCTTTTATCTGTAAGCACCTTGCATTATGCAAGAACCATATTTGTAAGCACCTTGTATGTGCAAACACCTTCTATTTTGTAAGCACCTTGAAGTTGTATGTGAATTATAAGAATCGTGGTAATAAAATCCGTGCCGGAACGGCCTTCTGAAGCCATCCGCCGAACGAACTGGACGTTTCGGACTTCTGCCTTAGGTCTTCCGTCTTCCGAAATAAATAACTATATTTGTAAGCGTTTAAATCTCAGAAGTGGGATTGTGCCATGCCGTCTAAAGAAGATATGTTGTGTGCGCTGGAAAACGCGAAAGTGCCGGTGCCTCCAACCGCTACGATTGCTCAAATCCGCATGTTGTACGAGGAGCTATTTCCTAGAAGTCGCGTGGTAGCCGAACAAAAGCTTGCGCCCGTAGTAACGCATGAAAGTGTTGATACCGGGAGTTTGGCGATAAAGCAAACGAATGACGAGCAAGAAATTGTCAAGACAGCTAATACTGGCGGTTAGAGACGGAATTAGAAACACTGCAGAAGGAGTTGCAAGTGCTTGAACTTCGTCAGAAAATCGCTATGCTGAAGTCATCTAACATCGCTTCGACTTCGCTACCATCATCATCACCACCACCACTGCCTTTACCTACAGCGCAGCCAGTACCGCCATCTTTAACATCGTCACCACCGCTCCCTTTGCCGTTACCTACAGCGCTGCCAGTGTATGTACCCAACTTTGAAGACTTCATAGGAAAATTCAGTGGTGAAAGAGGAGGAGTAGGGGTGGAGCACTGGTTTCGAGAATTTGAACAAGTATGTAGCTTGTACACACTAAACGACCAGCTGAAATTTTTCTGTATGCGCCGCCTGCTCTCCGACACCGCAGCCATTTTGCTAAAACCTCAGGCGCATGCACCTATGAGACACTGAAAGCTGACCTTATTAGTACTTTCACATCAAAAACATCATTAGAAGAAGTGTTTCAAAAACTAAGGGCACGACATCTCTCGCAACATGAAAGCATAACAAGGTATGTGTTGGAAATGCAGCAAATAGCAGGCACCGTAATTCCAGAGGAAGACTTGGTCAATATTATAATTGACGGAATCGATGATCCTATTAATACGTCATCCATACGTTTCGCTGCAAAATCACTCGAGCACCTCAAAATCCTGCTGAAAAAATACGACACTTTTCGCCAAACTCGTGGCGTGACTCCTACACCAGCACCGTTACGCACTAAAACCCCAGCCCCACCCCGCAGCACTGGCCCCTCGCGTCAATGGGCGCAGAACAACAATAATGAACCGGCCAGATGCTTTAACTGTTCTCAATTCGGCCATTATCAAAGTGCTTGCCCAATGCCACGCCGCCCCAAGGGATCCTGTTTTAAATGCCACCAAATGGGACATACACATCGAGAGTGCCGAAACTTCCAGCCCGTTACGACTGCTGCGGTGCACCATCTGGGTTCCCATGGATTTGATGAAGAAACTGCTGACCAAATACTGCTTAGCGAAATTGAAACGGTATGTGTTAGTTTTAATATCCAACATAAATGGAGCGAACAAACGTTTTTACGATCACTTTTTGATACAGGCAGCCCTGTAAGCCTAATAGCTGACAATGTAGTACCAAGTAACTTTCTGCATCAACCTACCCCTTCTGGGTACCGAGGATTAGGAAATACTATGCTCACGTCTTTAGGTCGAGTGGAGTGCAGGATCATAATTCGTAATATTAGTGTGAAACACTCGCTTATCATTTTACCAGCTAGAAGTATGCCTTGGCCATTCATAATAGGTCGTGACCTTTTAGGAAAATTTAGAATATTTCTTACACATTATCCAAGTATGATTCCCTTACATTATGCTCCCAAACCGGAAAGTAATTCAAATTTCGAAAAGATACCAAAACCTATTAAGTCCCTTGATGTAGGTGATCCGTTTAGCCACATTTGTGTGTCGGAGATATTTGACAGCCCCCTTGAATTAGATATCGGGAAGCAACTTTCGCCTGAAGAGTCTGCAGCCATTTTGTCCGCATTTGATCATTGCTACACTAACTATCCTATTGAGAGTATAGAATATCCTCAGTATTCCATGAAAATTAATCTCGTTCATGATACCCCCATTTATGCAAAGCCACGTAGACTTTCCTATGGGGAGAGGAATCAAGTGCGACAGATTGTAAATCAATTATTAAATGATAAAGTCATTCAACCAAGCAATTCTCCATACGCTTCTCCCCTTGTGCTAGTTAGAAAAAAAAGTGGTGAAGTGCGTATGTGCGTTGATTACAGACCCCTGAAAAATAACAGTAAGGGATAATTTTCCATTGCCGTTAATTGAGACATGCCTTGAACACCTGAGTGGCAAAAGTGTATTTAGTTTGCTTGATTTAAAAAGCGGTTTCCATCAGGTAAAGATGGATGAAAGCTCAATTAAGTACACCTCCTTCGTAACACCTGATGGGCAATATGAATATTTAAAGATGCCTTTTGGGCTTAAAAATGCCCCCGCGGAATTTCAGAGATTCATAAATTCAATATTACGCGAATTTATAGATTCCGAGAAATTAGTTGTCTACTTGGACGACATCATAATAGCATCTAATGACTTTCATACTCATCTTGAGACGTTGAGTTCTGTTCTCGAGAAACTTAAACAAAATGGACTTGAACTGCGCATTGATAAATGCAAATTCGCCCACACTAATTTGGAATATCTTGGATACGAAGCCTGTGCCTCTGGTATACGACCTAGTGGAAAACACCTCACATCAATATATAACTTTCCTATGCCCACTAATGTCAAACAGCTAAGAAGATGTTTAGGGCTCTTTTCTTACTTCCGTAGGTTCGTTCCATCATTTTCTCATATAGCTAAACCTCTTACAAATCTTCTTCAGAAAGATATGCCATTTGATTTTGATAATTCTTGCATCCAAGCATTTCAAACCCTTCGTCAAAAACTTGTTCAGTCTCCTGTCTTGGCTATATTTAATCCCAGACATGAGACGGAGCTGCATTGCGACGCGAGCTCATTCGGTTTTGGTGCAGTCTTATTCCAAAAACAGAATGATGGGAAACTTCACCCAATTGCATATTTTTCTAAAACTACCTCAAAAGAAGAATCAAAACTTCATAGCTACGAATTGGAAACTCTATCCGTAATATATGCGTTGAAAAGGTTCCACTCGTACGTCCATGGATTACCCTTAAAGATAATCACGGATTGCAATTCTCTTGTACAAACGCTGAAAAATCGTAACGCCTCTGCGAAGATTGCCCGGTGGTCCTTGTTCCTCGAGAATTATGATTATACTATTCAGCATCGCTCAGGTTCCTCTATGGCCCACGTGGATGCTCTGAGCCGGACTGAAGCAATTGGTGCTATAAGTGAACTTGATATTGACTTCCAACTACAGCTAGCCCAATCTCGTGATCCTACTATTGAAAGCATTAAGTCCCAACTAGAACTGGAAAATTTACCTGGATATGTTTTGCAAGATGGTTTCGTATATCATGAGTCATCCTCAAAAGAGCTTCAGTTTTATGTCCCCCGCGAGATGGTAGATAATATCATCCGCCACACACATGAGAAAATAGGTCACTTATCCGTTGACAAAACAATTTCAAAAATTAGCTGTCACTATTGGTTTCCTTCTATGCGCAATAGAGTTGAGTCTTTCATCAAGAATTGTTTGAA
The DNA here is from genome assembly GCF_017562075.2 of Anopheles merus. Taxonomy (NCBI): domain Eukaryota; kingdom Metazoa; phylum Arthropoda; class Insecta; order Diptera; family Culicidae; genus Anopheles; species Anopheles merus. The sequence goes on along the minus strand of NW_024427666.1, from coordinate 80,069 downwards.
ATGTATAATATATTCAGCTCCCACTAGAACTAATAATCAGAACATCCACAGTATACCGAAAGCTCCCCAACCTTTTGACACACTTCACATTGATCACCTTGGACCACTACCTCTTACGAAATCCAAAAAGAAGTATATATTAGTTGTGATAGACGCATTTACGAAATTTACTAAGCTATACACGACTCGTTCCACTGGAAGCCAGGAAGTATGCAATGCTCTCAAACAATACATTTCCTATTACAGCCGACCCAAACGGATAATTAGTGACCGAGGTACCTGCTTCACGTCCAACCAGTTCGAAAATTTCCTTAAATCAAATGAGGTACAGCATGTACTCAACGCTACTGGTTCACCACAAGCAAACGGACAAGTCGAAAGGGTTAACCGCGTACTTCGACCCATCCTCAGCAAACTTTCAGACTCTTATGATCATGATGATTGGAATTTGCATTTACTGGATGCTGAATATGCGTTGAATAATTCAGAGCACGCCAGTACGAAGTTTTCACCCTCAGTTCTCCTGTTTGGTATTGAACAACGGGGTCATTTAATTGATGAACTAACGGAGTTTTTAGACGAGCGTCGTGGAAGTACACGAAATAATTTAAGCGACATTCGGGCTGAAGCATCGGCAAATATAATTAAATCTCAGCTTACCAATGAGGCATATTTTCGTAAAAATCATAAACCAGCAGCTAAATATGAAGTTGGAGATTATGTAGTAATGCGGAACATTGATAGCAGCACTCAGCAGAATAAGAAGTTGATTCCTAAATATAAAGGTCCGTACATAGTCCATAAAGTATTGCCTAACGATCGCTATGTCATTAGGGACATTGAGGGCTGTCCAATAACTCAGATGCCATATGATGGCGTATTAGAATCCAACAAGTTGAAGAAATGGAGTGAGCCGTAAGAAACCGTTGAGGAAATTTGAATTACTAATATATTTACACATAAATTGAGGTCAATTTAAGTGTCAGGATAGCCGAGCTGTAGACATCTGGTAGATAATAAATACCTTTTATCTGTAAGCACCTTGCATTATGCAAGAACCATATTTGTAAGCACCTTGTATGTGCAAACACCTTCTATTTTGTAAGCACCTTGAAGTTGTATGTGAATTATAAGAATCGTGGTAATAAAATCCGTGCCGGAACGGCCTTCTGAAGCCATCCGCCGAACGAACTGGACGTTTCGGACTTCTGCCTTAGGTCTTCCGTCTTCCGAAATAAATAACTATATTTGTAAGCGTTTAAACTATGATTTAATTTTAGCTGCATCCAATCTTTTATTGTTTTATCCGAGCAATTTCCTCCTTATTCTTGTATAACTAGTACTATATTTTTATATTTACACAAAGGTTTTTTATCTCCTAGTTTTGCTCTTTCTGTCCACGAACATTGCAATAAAATGTTAGGCCCTAGGATTAAGTGAAGAGCGTCACAAGCACGTTGTTTAAAATCGCCTTCTGCAAAATTTTTTTTCACCCATAGCACAAATTCATCACGGCACTCTTTTGTTTTCAGTTTCTCCTCCAGGGTATTCATCTCCTCAATGGACTCCACTGTGCAAAAGGTTGGCGATGGGGTTTTATCTGTGAGGCTTACGCAGGTGTTTTGATTTGCCAAATGTTGTTGCATCATACCGGTCACAACATCGAGCTTGTTGTTCATCACATCGTTCTGGACCTTTAGCTGAGCTACCATTCGGCGTAACATCATGCATTCTTTTGCCAAATCAGTTGGTACTGGCACGTTGTTGTTTTTGTCCTCCATCTAAAAAAGTTTGTTTTATAGAGTTTCATAGAGTATTTAAACTTTTCCTATGAGTATTGTTTTACCTTGTGTATGCAAATCTATATCGACCAGTTAAGCTTTTTTTGTCAACCAGAAACCAGAAGCTCTACACGAAGTGAATCTAGTGAACAATACAATCTCTTAAATTCTTTAAATTCAAACGTGACATTTCATTTGCCGCCGAAAGAAAATTGATATCACAACTACATACATAAATACCCTCGTACCTCACCAATACATGTATATCAAGGTCGGCGCGCGTACACTCACACACTCGCAAAAGCCTGTTCTCATATCCCCTAATTTTACCCTCAGTCCGAACAAGACGTCCTCATTTTTTCATATCCCAAGGTTCGGTGACACAAAATTAGGAGTTGTATGCAATTTCGGGCACTTGTTTGTCGAGTGGGCGGTTAAGTTGCCCGACGGATAATCCGCCACCGGATAATCGACGTTCTACTGTAATTAATTGCCTCTAGGAAAGATCCAACTCCGGCAATATCGGTGGGGGCTGGTAAATTCTGTATAGCGCTAATGTTCTTAGGGTCAGGACGTTTTTCCCTGCCATCGATTACATGCCCAAGATATTTAATCTGACACATTTTAAACACACATTTGTCAGGTCGTAATGGGAAACCAAATTCCTCAATTCGTTTTAGTACAAGATTTAGCGTATTATCATGGTCTTTATCTGACATACCTCCAATTATGAGATCATCCATATAGCCGCAAACTCCTGTTATTCCTGCCAACATGGTATCAATCAGTTGTTGAAATGCAGCTGGGGCTATTTTTATGCCGGTTGTAGTGGTAGAGCCCACGATAAGTATTTATTGTTAGCAGCGGGTGAAATTTTTTATCAATCTGCACTTGAAGAAAAGCATCGGAGAGATCAACCTTACTGAAGATTTGGCATCGGGCTAACTTAGCAAAAATGTCCTCTGGCAGTGGAAGCGGGTATTCATGTGATCGTAGGATGTCATTCAGCCCCGTCGAGTAATCACCGCAAATCCTGATTTTTCCATTTGCCTTCCGTACAACCACTATAGGGGCAGCCCAATCCGAGTAATCCACGGGAGTAATGACTTTCAGGGCTTCCAAACGGTCCAGTTCTTCATCAACAGTCTGCAGCATTGCATAAGCCACGGGGCGCTTAGGACGAAATACAGGGTGACTGCTCTCTTTTATCTCCAATTTTATGCGCGATTTTAAACACAGCCCCATGCCCTTGAAACTGACGGAAAACGTTTCTCCCATACTGACTCAGGTGTACTCACCGCATCGATGTTACTACAGAACTGGTCCATCGGGATTGATCCGAGTTCAAAAGTTTCCACCATGCCCGCTACCAGCAGGAAAAGGTTGGCCCGTGCGACTCGGATTGTTGCATGTTGAGTTCTAGAAGCGATGGTTATTGATGCATTAAACTCACGCTTGAGTTGCAGATAATTTTGCGAGGCTGCCTTCGCTTTTACTGTTGCTGCCATCAAAGGAGATGGTCCGACATCCCTCCATAGCCCCTAGCTGATCACAGTGATATCGGACGCCGTATCGAGCTGCAGCTTAACAGGTGTTCCATTTATCAACACATTCACATATTTCCTCCTTGCTTCTACGTTGCACACATTTACGTTTACGACTCGCATTGCAACTTGTGTGCTCCCTCTCTTCTTGTCCTGTCCCTAAAATCGATTTGCTCTTTCACAATATCCTTCCCGATGTCCATATCTTCCGCAATCCGTGCATACATGTGACTTATATGGACATTCCCTCTTCCAAATGGGGACCACCGCACGACCAACACGCATTCGTTGGCTTTTGTAAATACATGGTGTTTCCTCTGGGATGTGTCTGTATTTGTTGACCGAAAGGTTGGTACTGCTGCTGATAAAACTGCTGTTGATGCTATCTTTGGCCACCGTTTTTCACCGCAAACACTCGTTCTCCGTGATCATTAGCGATCAACGCGTTATCCATCTTTATATTAGTAATACGCTGGTATTCCGCCAATAGTTGCTCCAATGTAACGTCATTCTTCTCCTCAATGCGGGCCAGCAGCCGATTGCACATGTCGGTATGGATTTCTTCCTTAAGCCCGCACACCAGGATAAGACACTTAAATCGCTCCTCATTCATCCCAGCGAACTCAAAATCTACACACGCCCTATTCACACGGTAAGCAAACGTGAGCAGATCTTCTTTGGACGATTTAGCTATCTGCATACACTTGTTGCGTTTGCTTAGCAGAGACTCTGTTCTGCCGAAAAGCGCCGTAAATTTTTCAACTGTCTCATCGAATGTCATGTCACGGGGTGCGCGGGGTAAAATAAAACTAGTATAACGTGCATGTTCTACGGTGCCCAGCTTACGTCCTAGGAGCCTTACTTTTGCACCGTCGTCGAGTCGGGAAGCGTCCCGTAGAAACAGATCTTCATACCGCTCAAACCATGCCTTAAATGTTGCTCCCGATTCTGCATCATACCGGAATACACTTCTGTTGCTTGCCAATGCTGTGGGTGCTGTGGATGCTGTAGCAACTGTGCTGCCGGTTGCTGTTGATATTGCATTATTTGCGTCATAAGCTGCTGTTGCTGACTCATTTGCTGTTACAATAGTTGAATCATCTGCGAAAGTATTCCAGCGTCCGGGCTCGAGATCAATGCACCTTGCTGCGACGGCGCTCCGGCCATGTTTTGCGACTGTGGCTGAGCTGGTAACGCTGCACTGTTTGGCAATGGCTGTTGCTGTTGCTGCTGCCGATTGCTAAAACCTGCGTTTCCCCAATTTTGCGATAAACGTCGATGCTCTTCATCTTCCATCATTTCGTCCGGGTTTAACATCCTTCTACGCTTACGCGAAATTGTCCCGTCTTATTAGCGCGATACACACAATATAAAACACTTAGAACACAATATAAACACTTAATATAAACGACACACTTTTAATAAATAGCACGCATATTAAAATTCGTTGGGTTCGATAAAATAAATAAATACTTGGATTGAAATAGTCTCTCTTTTCTTTTACTCTCGTCGCCACTGTTGTGAATGTTGCGCTACTTAACAACGGCCAACAACGCGGGAAGGATTTAAGCTTAAGATGTAGGTAAAAACCGTGTATTCGCTAATAATATCTTTGCCCGTCTTGATGCCCGTACCGAGTGCCCTATCGCCGCTTGGTTCCCGCTTGTTGCCCTCTCATTCTCCGAGAGACCCGACCTCCTACACTCACACATCACACGAAGACCCTTGCCTGTCGTCGGTGAGCGGCCTAATGTGCTAGACAGGTTGGGCCTCAACAATGAATGCTCAAATCCAACCGCTTTCAATGGGCACTGCCTAAATTAACAGGGTAGAATCTTCACCACAAAATTATAAAAAATCACTGGAATAATTTGATAATTGTTGATATACTTTCAACTCGTTGGTGTAGAAGTTTTGTATTGAAGAAAACAATGATGTCTTTTGATTTGAATGCGTCAATGATTCAATAACTCTACCATTGCTTGATGGCTCCGAGAATGGAAACACCGCAAAGAAATACAAATCATCCAAGCACCCATAGTTGGTTAGCAAAGCCGTTCTATAGTGAGTAACTTTTTCGTACAGGAAGATCCTATAGTGAGCAAGCGTCACCTATGAGCGTAACGTGAGCGTAACGTGAGCATAACGTGAGCTTCACCTCTTACTTCGTTTTGTATAAGGAGACTAGCTTAAGGTGGCCCGGTTACAGGATTTTGCAACAGAATCCCGAGTGTTTTTTTATCACTCGAGACTGTACTCAAACACCTTCACATGCAGTCCTGTTTCCCCTATCATTATATATTTTTCTCTTTTACGATCGAGCACATCGTCCTTATATGGCCTGAACAACAATTCTCCATGATGTTCGGTCCCTAGATGCAGCATCTCAACCATGTAGATACCCATTCTCCGACAAAACTTAATTTATCTGATCCAGATTACCAACCCCTTTTTGGCGAGACATGAGTTCGGTATCCTCATAACAAGCCCAGCGATCGTATCCTGTCAGTCTTCACCATCGTCAGGGTGCTCTATCCGCCGTACAGCTCAGCAAACTCGTTGTTCATCCTTCTCCTCCAAACTTCATGCTCGAACACACCACCAAAGGTGGTCGGAAAATGTGTCACTTAAACACGCTCAAAGCGTTTGCGTTTTCCGCTCGAATGATCCAAGACTCGTGTCCATAGAGGACCACCGGGCGAATCAATGTGCGTTATATCTCACATTTCATGCGGACAGAGTCTTCTGGATCTCAGCAGTCGGTGAAGCCCATAGTATACACGAATCCCCTGAACGGAATTTGCTGCTGATGTTGTTGTTCAAAGTAACAACCATACCAAGATAGAAGAACTCCTCTACGACCTCGAGACTATCGCCGTCAACTAATAAACTGCTCCTCAGTTGGTCTGAGTCTGATCAATGATTGTTAATTTGCATTTGAGTCACCTGCGTTTACACGCCTCACACAAATTCGCTGTTTCTTATAATGAAACATCAACCATTTGAAAGTCATGAAACAATTTCTTCGACTGCATAAAAAATGACACCTTCCAGGGCGATGTTGAAGAAAAGACAGAAAAGTCCGTCACCTTGACTCGATCCTGTGTTCGTCAACAGTACCCTGTGCGTTTCGAACGACTCCGACATCAAGTTTGATACTCTTTCCTTGGACTGCACCTCGTTCATAGTGGCTTCTACCATCCGGATCAACTTCTCAAGAAAGTGGTACCGCTGCATGATTTTCTATAGCTCATACCGGACTAACGTCTTGTAGGCTGCCTGAAGTCGATAAATAGGTCAGTGATGGATTTGCCTTTGTAGCCAGGGACGCATACGTGCAGAACAGGGGATCTGGGATCTGGGGCAGGATCTTGTAGGCGGCATTAAAGACTGTGATGGCACGAAAACTCGAGCATTCCAGCTTGTCGTCTGTTTTTTAATTTAAACGTCATGGGTGAATGAAACCCAGCGTCCACTCATTTCTAGCAGTTATTTCTGTTCCCAGATTCTTATAATCATGAATGCACCAACCGTTTCGAGGGTAAGCCTCACCGGCTCTGTATTGAAGAGCTTGTTCAAAGCTTGATAGATGGCGAAGTTACCTTGTCGTCTGTACAGTTACTGTTGCTGGTGTTATTGATGTTTCCCATTCAAACAGTCGGAATTTCGATTCGAGCCAAATTCGCAATTCGGTTTCATAAATGTGTTTCTATCATGTTTTATTTGGCGTACTGTCCTACGCGGACATGCCGGCCTATAAGACTTTCGAGACTAAATTCATTACTACACAGCTGGAAAGTAAATCCTAGCTTGAACTCATGACGGGCATGTTATTGAATCGTTCGAGTTGATGACTGTACCACGGGACCGCCCCATCGTGTTCTATCGTGTTACAGGTTCCTTTTCAAGACTGATACCATCCTAATCCTTTTTTTCATTTAACTGATTAACAATATTTAGAAATCAACTTATCTGGATACCTGAAGATGTTATCACATTTTAAATTTATTTTACATCACGTAAATAAAAAAAATCATTGTAATGTGGCAGCACATCCCATTGACAAAACTGATTGTCCTCCTTTGCACAAACTACCATCAATAGGTTCAACCCGGTATTGAATTTAACTAACTTTCCGTTCCATCTACATTAATTGAATTTAAGTTTAACTTAACCAAATATACACGAAGCAAATGGGGCGGTCTCGTGGTACATTTGTCAACTCGAACGACTCAATAACACGCCCGCAATGGGTTCAAGCTTGGAACGGACCGTCCCCCCGTAGTAAGGACTGACTATGCGGCTATGTGGTATTGAATAAAGTCTTGAAAGCCTGTATAGGCCGGCATGTCCTCGTAGGACGTTTACGCCAATTAGAAGAAGAACAAGAACACGATGCAAATTGATTTTATTTTGCTAAGTTTTCAACTCAACTGTTCATCAATACTGTTGTGTGTCCGATAATATTTTTGTCAACCGCAATAATTATTAGAACACGAAATTTTTCAACCTGTGCACTGCTTCCATTCATGTGGGCAGAGTACAGTTGATCGTAATGATTGTTCATCTCCCATCAAAAGACACACGGACCGCCACCGGCGTACGGGAAAGTTCGCTGGTGGGCCCGGTAGACCGCTATAGGACTGAACGTGTTAATCTGTGCTCTACCTTCTCGAGGATTTTATTGTATAAAATGTGATTTGATTGAATCAAACGCCATAGCTCTATGATTAACAACATGCATTCTGCTTAACATTCACGGTTTTGCTTTGAGTGTTTAAATGTAAGTTGATAATCACTGGTTTTTGAGTTTCATAAAGTATAGATGGTGAGTCCTGCAGTACTTGGACGCTAATGTTTATACTCAGGAAACGGCGCCAGAGTGGCAACAATTTGAAGCTATTGTTGATCTCATCAACGTAGGTGGATCGTAAAATTACAGGAATTATTTGTCTTAAATTGTGTGATAGGAGTACCAATGTGAGGTACGACCGCAGAATCCGATATCGGTCTATAGACTAGGTAAATAGGCCTTTCTAGAACGCGGTAAACTGCTTCCGCAAAGAGTACGATTTGCGAGAAGAATAGAAATGAGAGCGACAAACGAGAGAGTGTGAGAGATAGAAAGAGAGAGAGTGGAAGAAAGGGCAGTAGCAAAAAGAAAGTCGAACGATACGGAAGCAAATAAAACTAATTTTTTATGCGATCTTAATGAAAGTGCATGTAAAAAAGGTTTTGCCAAAAGATTTATTTTCCGAATCGTAGCGCTACCTAACAACCATAATATCAAAATCTACCGTTGTTTGTTTAAGTGTGTGTGGATTTCTGTTCAACACTTCAAAGAAATAAGTGTGTATGTGTTTGTCGCATAATGCATCCATCTCAGTTTGAAAAGTTGAATTGGACATGTGGGTTTATTTTGAATATTCCTCTTCCTGCATTACATGGTAGCTGAAAACATAAACAATATGTAGTGAACATCAACCAAACTAAGGACGCAGGTCTTTTTTGTAAAACATTTAATAAGTCCGATATTGAATGAGTGTAAAACCGTTTTTAAACGACAGCGTTGTAATTGTGTTTATTACAATGTTGCTAAAGTTAACACCGTATAACTAATCCGAAAAAATCACTTTTTTCTATGATATTTGCATGAATTTTGCTAGGGTGATGTCGAACATGCATTTGTATAAATCATCATCGTCGTAAATTTTTTGCCATAATCAACTTCATTTCCAGTCATAGGCCGATATATGATTATGCTCAAGCGTCTGAATATAGTCGTTAATCGACTTGCGATTCGGTTCCCCCCTTGCTAAGGAATCACACACGTCATTGGCTGATTTCGGAAAGTAAAGTAAATAATTCGATGGTTGTTAAGTTTGAATTTCTTGCCGGAGCACTTCCGTACGTTCTTTATTTAAACTCTCATTCACAGTTACGCTACTGCGATGCATGTTCTTCTTTTTTTCTTTTACATTTTTTTGTTTTTTTTTTGTTTTTTGTTTTTTTTTGTAGTGCCTGTCCATCTCTCCAACCCTGTTGCGTTCGGCTTCTAGAACTGGACGTTTAGTTACCTGTACTTGCCCCGCACAACAAAATCGAGCAGTTTTTGAGCTCGCTTTCTAGCTCGCTTTCCGCCGAAACCGATCGAGAAAGCGAGCAGAAATGTCCGAAGAACCGATCGAAGCTCTTGATCGGTTGAAGCGTTTACGGAATTTCGAGAGAGCGCGCTGTATGTGTATGTCTCTTTTTGACAAAAAAGCTCCGGTACGCGATCGTGTTGGCGCAAAAATGATAATGGCCGAAAAATGTTTCACATCCACGTTCTCTTTCTTTTCTCTTTCCCTTTCACCTCGCTTTATCGTTATTGATTTTTGCTCTCTAGCTACATTGAGCGAGTGGCTGACAAGTTTTCGATCGCTTTGCGCAGCGGGTTGTTATGTTGCGCTCCGTGTTATGCTGTGTGGAGTCCTGCGGTGAGAAAACGCTTAATTGCCGGTACCATCCCGCACAACAAAATCGAGCAGTTTTTGAGCTCGCTTTCTAGCTCGCTTTCCGCCGAAACCGATCGAGAAAGCGAGCAGAAATGTCCGAAGAACCGATCGAAGCTCTTGATCGGTTGAAGCGTTTACGGAATTTCGAGAGAGCGCGCTGTATGTGTATGTCTCTTTTGACAAAAAAGCTCCGGTACGCGATCGTGTTGGCGCAAAAATGATAATGGCCGAAAAATGTTTCACATCCACGTTCTCTTTCTTTTATCTTTTCCCTTTCACCTCGCTTTATCGTTATTGATTTTTGCTCTCTAGCTACATTGAGCGAGTGGCTGACAAGTTTTCGATCGCTTTGCGCAGCGGGATGTTTTGAATATCCTTAGTAGACCGCTCATTTCTCGTTGAAAAGCTACCAACCTACTGCGATGACCGACAGTAAATGAAACGCTTTTAAACCTTATGTTCAGCAATCGTTCATAAGTTTTAGATTCATTGATGATTCATGAGATTAAAAAAGTAATTATATAACTTGTACCTTACTACTTTTGATATCCATTAGTGTTATAGCAACTTTAAAAATATTTCTTAGCCACCTATTGGTAAAATTATGATATTGAAATCATAATCAATGTGTAAATGTATTTATTAACCAAAAAAATGTAAATGTATTTATTAACCTGTATCATTGTCCTAATAAGAGTGTTTTTCAACTAAATGAAATTATGATTTAAAATGGCCACAAACATAGATTTCATAAAAAATAAATATTTTTCAAATATTTAACTTAATTAAATATATTTTACATATTTTTTATGTTCTACTTATTGGAAATGTTACTTCAATTGAAAGCTTCAAGGGTTTTTAGATTTTTTCTTGAATATTTATCATAAACTATATTTATAACTTGTGTTTCAGAATGTAATGTCCTAGATATTGGTTAATCTTAAAATTATTTTTTTATTTGCATCGCAGTTGAAAATATTCTTTATTAAAATAATGTACTCTGGTCGGACAAAACTATAATAAAAATAAAAACTATGATACATATTTCAAGGCATGTAAAGCTTCTCCTGTGTAACGTAGAGGGCTGAGCCTTACTTTTACCCATATAAGTTGCGTTGCTGAAGAGTTGCCAAATATTCTGCGCTCCATCTTGTCCAAATCTGCAGCATTCAATTTGACAAAGCAACGTTTCCATGACATCTTGAGGCAGATTTGTTTTGCCAAGAACCCTGAAAAAATGCTTCTGAGCAGAATGAATTGCTGACTCCCATAGCCCACCAAAGTGTGACGCTTTCGGTGGACTGAAATGTCAGCGCATTCGTTGTTACGTACGCAACAAGGAACGCATTCATGGCAAATGCGTTTAGCTAAGGATCTGGCTCGATGGGTCTGTGGCCCCTATGACCCAATACCTATGACGAAGGATGGTGATCAATAGTTGCGGTGCGGCATGATGATGTTTTTTATGCAAGTATCTAATCAGCATTTTTGCCAGAGAATGACCTGCTGACAGCAACATTTGATGTTTGCTTTCAAATGGTTGATTAGATTTTGATAAACGTCCACCAATGCGGATAAGATTATCATCGCAAAGAAACAGATAGAACCATTTTAATCAGGATTTGTTGACTGATGTTTGTTTTTGATTCTGGAGGACTGTTTTGACGGAGCTGAGTCCATTTTTTTTTTTCAAAGTTTCTGATTTCAGTTTTCCATAATTCATCTGTGCTAATAACGACAGTTTCTTGCGAAGAATCACGTTTAGTTCTCATTCGAAAGCAATATGCAATTAATTGTATCAATTTGTGGTAGTCAGAAAACTTGGATAGCAACTCGTTTAATAACAGTATTGCATCGCATGCCGGACTTTTGGTGGCAGCAGCTGTAGTAGTAATCGATCGACTTTCTATTGGAACTTCTGATGGTAGTTAAGATGACAGTTGGGGTTTGGGCCATTGCTCTTAATCTAGTTGGAGCCATGGCAGGCCGTTCCACCAAAGGTCACAGTTGACGAGTTCGCTTGCAGTTAATCCCCGTGAAACATGATCTGAAGGATTTTCTTGGCCGTTTATGTGTCTCCATGTACAACTGCTAGTGGCTTGTTGTATTTTGGACACACGATTGCCGACAAAGGTGTTCCATTTTGACGGTGATGCTTGAATTCAGTAAAGAGCGACTGTACTGTCAAGCCAAAAACAGATATCGACGTCTAGCTGCATAGCTTGCTGGATAGATTTGTATATTTCGCGCTTCATCTCCGCACCTGCACCAGTCTACAATCGATCGCTTTTTTCTCAACTAGACGAAGTTACGCTCATTGCACGCAACAAACACGCCAAGCCTCATGCTCTGACAACGCAGCTCAATTGACTTACCGTATACTCGCTTTATCCAACCACCACAATGACAACGCTACCGCTGAGTATTTAAGCTGCTATTATCAAAACGTTAGAGGTTTGCGCACTAAAACAAAAGAATTTCACCTAGCTGTATCGGAGGCTGACTTCGACCTCATCGCCCTCACGGAAACTTGGCTTGTTGACAACATTTCATCTGCTCTTCTCTTCAACAACAACTTCTCTGTTTACCGCTGTGATCGCTCTCTCAGCGGCTCTAGCGCTCGCGGTGGTGGTGTTTTGCTAGCCGTTTCTAACGCATACGAGTCGATAGAATTACCTTCCCGTGATCGTTCTCTCGAGTATATTTTTGTGCGCGTCACCTGCAATAACGCACATCTGTACGTCATGGTAGTATACATTCCACCGCAGCTTAGCTCCGATATATCGACTCTTCGCTCTCTACATGATTGTATCAGCGGCTTCACTCTCACACTGAAGCCTTCGGATCTGATGTTTGTTATTGGCGATTTCAATCAGCCTAGCATAAGCTGGTCCACAGCTGATCCTTCGTCCTCGCCAGCATACTCATCAATCACGCACTATGAACCAACTGCGCGCTCACTGGCCAACATCACCTTTGTGGATGGATTTAAATTTAACGGATTAGTGCAACTTAATCACATCAATAATTCGCACGGACGCATGCTTGACCTGCTCTACGCTAACAATGCTGCAGCTAAATTGTGTTCGTCTGTCTTTCCAAGTGTTGTTCCGCTTGTACCTTTTGACTCCTACCATCCGGCGTTTGACTTCAATATACGTATTAACTTGTCGACCCGACGCAATTTGACGACTCGACAAAACTCGACGACCACCGCATTTTATCGTTATAACTTTGCTAAAGCTGACTATGTGAAACTGAACGACATGATATCAATGTTTAACAATAGCTTTCATTGTTCCAATTTTGTTTCACTTGACGAAGCAGTATGTTCATTCTCGTCCTTCATGCTGCAAGCCTTTGTTGTATGCGTCCCAGTTCAGCGTCCTAAACCTAACCCCCTCTGGGCGGACTGCACACTCAAACGACTCAAACGTGTAAAAAGAGCTGCTTATCGTCACTACCAAACGCGCCGCTGCCAAAGATCTCGCTCTATCTACTTTGACACGCACTCTTTATACTGCAGCTATAACAGGTTTCGATATGGCAGATATTTGAGTAAAATTCAACGTAACCTCTGCAGGTGGCCTGACTCGTTTTGGCGCTTCTATAACAGCAAAACAAAATCCACGCATACACCGAAATCCATTACGTACAAAGGAGCAACAAATGCCAACACTAATGAAATGTGCAATCTCTTCGCGGATCGCTTCGCAGATTGCTTTTCATCGGCCATGAATGATACCGATACCATTGATGCTGCTCTCGTCAACACTCCGGCTGGCGCAATTAACATGAGCACTCCTTTCATCGACAGTGAGATCGTTTTATCTGCCCTAGCGCAACTAAAGCCTTCCTTCGCTCCTGGACCCGACGGAATTCCTTCTACCGTGCTGAAACGCTGTCAAACGACAGTAGCACCTATCCTTGCAAAATTGTTCAATGCATCGCTAGCCAATGGCTACTTTCCCAAAACATGGAGGAAATCTTGGATGGTTCCTATTTACAAAAAGGGCGACAGGACAGATGCCATCAACTACCGGGGTATTACATCTTTGTGTGCCATTGCCAAGGTGTTCAAACTAGTGATATACAAACATCTGCTACATGCATGCCGCAGCTACCTAAGCCCGTATCAACATGGATTCGTGCCAAAAAGTCGACTATCACGAACCTGATTGAATTTGTAACCTATTGCACTAGTCAAATTGATGCCGGAGCTCAAGTCGATGCAATTTATACAGATCTGAAAGCAGCATTCGACTCTCTTCCGCACGCAATTCTTCTCGCTAAACTCGACAAACTAGGAGTTCCCAGCTCGCTCGTACAGTGGCTTAAGTCTTACCTAATTAATCGCACATACATCGTGAAAATCGATAAGCACATGTCCAAAGAAATAGTCAGCAGCTCGGGTGTGCCACAAGGAAGCAATATTGGCCCGCTTCTCTTCATATTGTTTATCAACGATGTTACCCTGGCTTTACCTCCCGACAGTATCAGTCTGTTTGCCGACGACGCAAAAATTTTTGCGCCTATTCACAACACAGGTGATTGTACATTCCTGCAAGACTGCATCGAAATTTTCTGTTCGTGGTGCAAGCGTAATGGACTGACTATCTGCATCGAGAAATGCTACTGTGTGTCTTTTAGTCGATGCAGGAGCCCAGTCACTGGGACCTACTTCATGGACGGCACTGCAGTTAATCGACAAAATCATGCCAAAGACCTGGGCGTTCTGCTTGACTCTAGTTTGAACTTTAAAGAGCATATCGATGACGTTGTAGCCAGAGGAAATCAATTACTTGGCGTGGTTATCCGGACAACTAATGAATTCCGCAACCCCATGTGCATCAAAGCTGTGTACAACTGCATCGTTCGTTCAGTTCTGGAATATTCGTGCGTAGTCTGGAGCCCAACTACCGCTTCTTCAATTGCTCGACTTGAGGCGATTCAACGTAAGCTCACGAGATATGCCCTACGCCTACTTCCCTGGCAGGATCGTAATACTCTTCCTCCGTATGCTGCGCGGTGCCGTCTTCTAGGCCTTGAACCTCTTTCGGTTAGAAGACGCAATGCACAGTGCTCTTTCATCGCTGGATTGCTAAATGGCTCTATCGACTCATCGCCTTTGTTGCATCGAGTCGATATCTATGCACCATCCCAAACACTTAGGTCTAGAGAAACTCTACGGCTCGCTCAACCCCGTTCCAGTGCTGGTCGGTCTGACCCTATGTTCCGCATGTCGGCTGTCTTCAACACTGTCTCGGATTGCTTCGACTTCGACATCTCAACTCAGTGCTTCAAGGAACGTCTCCGGCTTTTGCCGTGGCCGCAGTGAATTGCGATGCAAATCTTATTTTTGCTATGTATTTTTTTTTTCAATTGAACTGTTACATCTTAATTAGGCCATACGGCCCGTTGAAGATTAAATAAATAATAATATTTGTACTTGCTACGAGGGCGACACAGTTTGTATGTTTGCAGTGATTCGGACGGTGTTGGCTTCCATACGATGAGTTGTAACAATGTATCACGATCATCTACTAGCATTTCACGGTACATCATTTTAATATCAGCGACTATCATGATCAAATGTTTACGTGCTCTCATGATGATTGATCGGATATCGTCCTGAATAGTAGGCCCTACTATCAAAATAACGTTCAACGATATGCCGCTAGATGTCTTGATGGAGGCGTCAAAGACAACACGCAACTTGGTTGTGATTCTTGACGCGTCATCGCATGATGTGGAAGGTAATAATGATGTTGTTTTGTGTTGTTATAATCTTCCGAAATGCGCTTCATGTGCCCCTGTTCAGCATCAATAAATGAGCTGTAGTTGTTTCGAAATTCGTTGTTAGAACTGAGCCGTGATTCTAAAAAATGAAATCAAACGAACTGCTGCCTTTCGATTGTCAACTAGTTTTGTGAGAAAATGTTCCTTCAGTGGAAGACGCACGACGTAGCGTCCGGAAGAACTTCGTGAAACGGTGCGACCTGCGCGACCTGCGAACTGTTTTTCGCACGCTGTATACTCATTAGATTGTGCGTTGACTATTTCACCTTCCTCTATTGCCCAGAACCGTTACATAAGTTTATTAAAATCTTGAACCGTTGTAGATGCATGGTTGACTGTAATAGAAGAAGCTTGTGAAGTAGGTGTGAGTGTACTTACGGCTGGCCCGATACGATCCATCCGAGCTGCGAGTTGACAAGGACTGGTTGCTCCTTCCCGAGAAGTATTCGTCCAGTTGGTCTCATGATGTCGAAAAAGACTTCCACGCCGATCAAGACATCAATTCGGCCGATGTAATCGAATTGAGGGTCCGCAAGAAAGATGTTGTCAGGCAGGTTCCATCCCGTGGAGTCGATCGATGAAAATGGAAGATTCCCCGTGACTCTTGGTAGTATGAAGAACTGTAGGTTGGCAAAGTATTGCCCAACCCGCGAGCGAAGTGTCGCTCGGATGCTCTGCTTTGCTGTGGTATTGGTGGAACTGATTCCTGAGATGCATAGATTGCTTCTCTCCCTTGTTGATTTCATTTGCTGGGCTTCCTGAATCTAGCACCACTCGTGCGTTGTGTTTGTGGCCTACATCGTCAACGATTATGACGAGTGGCAAAGGCCAGGAGGACTGTCTTATGTTGACCTGATGAAGCACATGTGATCGACTCGATGACCGATGTTGATGCTAACGTCTTCGGAGGATCTCGTTGTTCTTCTTCTAATGACGGTACAGTAGACGAGGGTTGAGGTAAAGAACACAATTGTGTATGATGGCGCTTGTGACAACTCTTACAGGTGCTGGCAGATTTGCCTTGCAAGACAATTATAACACAATTTGTGCTCCGTGATGACCTTTTGCTTGGCATTCAAGGATAGTTTTTTAAACTCATCGCACGCGTACACAGGATGGTCTGTGTTGCGACAAGCACAACCCTTGGTGTTGTTGTTCGGCATTGTGGTTGTTGCAAATGCACGTTGCTAAGGCGAGTTACCTGATGCTGTTGATGGCAACACTCGACTTTACAGAAACGCAACCAAATCACTATACGAATCCATTTTCTTTTCTGCCGAATGCTCTTTCTAGCTTCGTAGTGTTGGCGGATCGAGTTGACGGCTAAGCATTTGTATTAGAAGCATTTCCCATTGAGCAGTTGGTTCACCTAATTGGGTTATTGTATTTACATTGGCTTCGAAATTTTCTATCAGTTTGCGTAGTTAATTTGCACCTTCCTTTTTCAGCGCAGCATCTTCAAATAATGCTTCCACATGCAACTGCTTTAATCTCTTCGGGTGGTTGTAGTGATTGAGCAACCGATTCCATGCCACGAAATAATTTTCTTCGCTGATTGGAACGCTTTGTATTAGCTGGAGTGCTGGGCCGGATAGCGATGTACGCAAGTAATACAACTTTTGCACGCCTGAATACAGCTCCGCACTATTGATCATTGCGACAGTTATTGAATGAAAGCTAGACCAAATTTGTGGCTTGCCATCGAAGACGGAAAGCTTCACGTCCGGTAGATTGATGTTAGATGCTGGCACATATGGCTTTTTGTCATTTGCTTCAACAGCACTAGCTAAATTAGCTTCAGCATCATATTACGCTGTTTCCAAGGTTTGTCGAAGCGCAAGATTCTTCTCTTCATGGCCTTCACCTTGGGGCAACAGTTCATCTTGCAGGTCAATGAAATTTTGCATATTGTTTTTGTAAATTTTGTTTGCGAATAATTGCCTCTGCTTTTTGCGTTTCTTTGTTGTATGACTTTGAAAATGTATGAATTGCCTGTATAGAGAGTTGCGTGGTCGTTTGCTGGATACGCAGCGACTTTACCTTACGTGCCTCTGCCATTTCATTTGTTTACACTCTCCGAATGACCACAATTCGTTGCTCGAAGAACCAAATGATGATCAATCGTCAATCCGCGATTCGAACGACCAAAATATTGGGATAACTCAATTGATGATACTGGGTTTATTTGCTGTTGAAACCAACTGTCCCATCGAGTTTGTCTGAGCCAACCTGATGCAAAAACTCTACTCTAACAATTTTGTCACAAAAACTTAGAAGGAATTGATAAAAATCGAAAGTAGAACTTAAATCATGCCTACACGCATGTATTCGTCCACCATGACCAAAATTGCAGATAACTGACAAAAGGTAACTCGCAAAGTCTTAGATTTATTTGTGCAAGTAAGCTTAAATAATTACTTTTCAAATGATATGCATGTAAAGATGTTATCTCTCCTAGTTTTTTTTTTCTACAGTTAGCCGAAAAAAGGCAATTTTTTCATCCAAACGTTACCAGGTTATTAACCTCGAGTGCAAACATACTGAACGGTCCGTCATTCCATAGTACTTTATTTAATGTTGAAAGAGCAAGATGGTATAAAATGGTGTACTAAAAGATCTTCAGTAATTTGTACACGAATAGTTGCTTCTTATCTTTCAAATTCATTCAAATCCTGTCAAGACCGGATTGCATGATGCGGCGGGCCGCATTTGGCCCGCGGACCTGACTTTGCCGACTGCTGCCTTATGGGAATATCTTTTTGTTTTTCAGCTGCCTCCACTGCCACTAAGAGGGTAGGCCTTACTTTGTTGTAATCGTCACAAGACCAGATTATGTGGTCTGAATCATGAAAACCTACTCCACATCTGCAGATCTTTGTTGTTGCCAGGTTTATGCGCTCAAGATGTAGATCTAGAGCAAAATGGTTACACATCAGCCTTGATACCATGCGGATAAACGCTCTACCTACGGTGAGTCATCCAACCCATGGCCTAAGTGATACTTTCGGAGATATCGCATACAGATGCCTTCCGAAATCATCGGCGTCCCACGCACTTTGCCAGTGTACCATGCAGAACTCCTTGGCCGTGCCAGTGTACTCATGCGCAAGAATTGGTCCCTCATACAGCTCACCTTCAGCAGCACCTCTTTTAGCATGCATGTCACCCCTCACATTTCCGATGATACCGATATGAGCAGGTATGTATACTAGCGAGATCCTGAACGCCTTGTTAAATAAAGATCCCAAAAGTTCCAATATTTTCAGAATAAAAAATTCTTTGGCCTGTATCGCTTTTACGTTTTTGAGAGCTTGGACTGCACTAAAGCTGTCGGTATCCGTTAAAGCGTTGGGAATGGTCATCCAGTGGAGACTGCTCAGAGTAGTCTAAGTTTCCTCTATATCGAGGTATCTATACTTAAAAATGAACTGTAGGACTCTGGGAGCTCAATACGGTCTGTTGAATTGATGCGCCTAGGGACTAGGGTGCGCCGGTATTGAAACAAAATCTTGATAAAAATTCAGGATTTTGTTTTTGGATTATAACTCTAGCAAGGAGCAAAAAGTATTTAAAACAGGGTTTGAGGGGCATCACTCCGGACATCACTCTCAAGTATCTATACTGGATTCTTTCTAATTTTATTAGAAGCGTTTTGGGTGCCCAATGGAAACATATACTTCCATATTTCAAAACGGATCGTATTGTGGTTATACATCGTTTAAGCATATCCGTTAGTTGTAATTCTTCTGGTGCATTTTTGCACTATGCTATGTAGAACCTGGCAACACGCTCATGACACTGAAGTGTACCCTACCAGCATTAAACGGCTTTGAAGGCATTCAGAAGGCATTTAAGGCCTTAGTCGCCTTAGAAAGCGAATAAAGATTTCAACCTTTCAAACTTTCACGGCTGTGACCGGTTCTCTTCGAAATCTTTCAACTTTTTGATTCAACGAGAACAGATAGCTTGCCGCCATCTTAGATTGTTTAAATACTAGTTTTGCTCCCTTATTAATATAACTGCCAAATAGAGCAGTGACAACGCTTTTGGTTCCGAACCGAGAAAGCGTGTGTTTTCAAACCCTGGCTTTTTTATGATCTTTTTTCTGTCTTTTTTTATTTTTAAATGAATATTTTCTTGCTATAATTAATATAAAAAATATGTGAAGCAAAATTAAAATAATACCTTTTTAAAAAACATAATAATTACACGCTATGTTCACCCTTCATTATCAGGATGGGAGAAATATGTATCTTTTTTGTCCTTATATTAGAGCTATCGAAGTGTGTTTGATATATTGACATTTTTCAACGGGTTGGTCTTTAACAACGGAATAATACAGACCATCTTTAATAGAATGAAATAGCTCAGAGCTTAACGCAAAATAACATTACACGTAAATCGTGCTATCGAGTCTCACGTTCATATCGGGGAACACTACAACAGTGCAGTGCTGAAGACGCTTGTAAAAATTTTATTTTGACAGTTGCAATTTCAAATTTCAAATTAAAAGCGAAATTTTTCATTGACATATTTCAAATGCATTTAATTACTGCTAAATACACCGCTGATCGCCTTCAATTCGCCGGCGATTATAAAGCGATTAGAAGGCATTTAACGGAAATTAGCGGGTAGGGTTGCATGATTCAGTTGTTAAAATTTGACACAGCTCCCAACTTAAAATACACCCTACCCGCAAATTTCCGTTAAATGCCTCCAAAAAAACATCGGAACGATTTTTCGTTAAACAGCCTCAAATCAGCTATAGAGTTCGAGCTGGCTATTTGGGTCGAGACGAGAAGGTACGAGACAAAGGACTGGAAAATGTGATGAGTCTGGATGAGGTCATGGTATACGCCATGAATCGAGAGATTCTTCAGCAGCAACGAGAGAAGCATAAACCATTTCTGGATGATTCAAGCGTTAACAACGTTAATTCAAACCGTCGAGATACAAGCCACCCAAATGAACGAAATCATCCGTATGAAAGGCGTCAATCACCTTGTCGGGAATATTCATCAGGTCAAATGTCCTATGGCGACTGTAAGGCTGCGCTCTGGCACCAATCGAACACGACATCCGACTCGAACAAACCCATATAATCATATGGAGGTGCACTGTCAGACACAAACAAACAAACAAGACAAACATGTCAAATCCCATACATTTTTCATGTTCGATGTCGTGTTCGATTGGTGCTAGAGCGCCGGGTAAGCGTTGTGGTTCATCTCGTCATTCGGAGCACTCACAAGAATGTTTTGCTAGAAATGCTCGATGTAATAATTGTGGTGAACGCGGTCATTACGCTAGGAAGAGCGCAAGTAAAAAAGCTCAGCAGACAAATCGATTTTCGGGACGCGAACTCAGACGTGAATTTAACCGAGATTTTAGTCGTAGGTTTGGGCGTGAAGCAAACTCAGTAAGGGCACCCCAAGCATGGGAGGAAAAGGATCTGCATCGCTCAGCTAAGAATGAAAACTCTAAGGTGGTGTAAATCGTACATGTTATTTTGTTTATCTCTTGAATTCCAATTATATTTTATTAACTGTATATTAATAAAACATAAAATATAATTCTGTTTTTACATTAGGTTGCAGCAGTTGGTTCAGACAGTAATTCAGTAATTTGTCGTATCGATGAGATACCAGTGGATTTCGTTATAGATTCAGGATCTTCTATTAACACTGTTACAGAAGCTGTTTGGCACAAATTGATTACTGGGAAAGCACACATATATAACAAAAAACTCCAGTGCGATCGTAAATTCTACGCATATGCAAACCGAATTCCGTGGACTGTGAAAGCAATTTTTGAAGCATTGATATCAGTAAATTCATCCAAACCCACGAGTTATGAGGATTTTTTTGTGATTATCGATGCTCATAGGTGCCTTTTCAGTAAATGTACTTCTGAGAAACTAAAACTGTTAAAAATCGGACTTGATGTTCTTCGTGTAAATGGGTTGGAACAATATGCTTCTCCATTTCCCAAATTTCCTGGAGTACAAGTGAAACTGTCGATCGATCGGACAATTCCACCAAAGAAATTGGTGTATTTAAGAATCCCAGCCCCAATGGAACAAAAGATAGACCAAAAGATACAGGAAATGCTCCAGAGTGATGTGATAGAAAAAGTTGAAGGGCCGGCTGATTGGATATCGCCTATGGTGGTAGTCCCAAAGGGCAAGGATGGAATTAGAATATGTATTAACATGAGACACCCAAAAGAGGCAATTCAACGAGAACATTTTTCTTTGCCTGTCATTGATACATTTTTTGAATAAGCTCAGGGGATGTAAATTATTTTCACGGATAGATATAACTTCAGCATATCATCATGTCGAACTTCATCCGGATTCTAGAAGTGTCACAACATTTATGACAAGCGTGGGGTTAATGCGCTTTAAGCGGCTTATGTTTGGCACTAATTGAGCCCCCGAAATTTTTCAGCGATTAATAGCAAACATGCTTGATGCCATTGAAGGGGTCATAGTTTATATCGACGATATCGTTGTTTCGGGTCGCACTTAACAAGAACATGACGAGAGCTTGCAGCAAGTTCTCATAGTACTGGAAAACAATAATGCCATGTCGAACAAGAGTAAATGCGTGTTTGGAGTGGAAAAACTGGAAATACTTGGATTCGAAGTAAGCGCCCAAGGCATCAGTCCGTCTGAAAAAAAAGTGGAGGCGATTAAAAAATTTCGTACCACCTCATCAAAAGGAGAAGTACGTAGTTTTATAGGACTTCTTAACTTTGTGGGTCACTTCGTTTCAAACCTATCATCTAGAACAGAACCACTAAGAAAGTTTATTCGTGATGAAGTAACAGTATTCGGTGAAGAACAGATGAGAGCTTTTAATGATTTACGACTCGAGCTGTGTAATAATGTAAGAGAACTGGGGTTTTATGACCCTAAACACCCTACAGCCTTATACGTGGATTCATCGCCTATTGGCCTTGGGCGGTTTTTAACCCAAAATGATCGGCATACGAATAAGGCAAGAATTATAAGCTTCGCTTCCAAAGGCCTATCTCCAATTGAACGTGTATACCCGCAAACACAGCTGTAGGGCTGTGTGGGCTGTAGAAAAATGGTACTTATATCTCTTCGGAATTAAATTCAAAATCTTCACGGATCACAAAACCCTAGAGTTTATATACGGGGGCAAGCATCGTGATGGACGACGAGCCTGTTCAAGGGCAAAGGGCTGGGCTCTCCGCTTGCAACCATATGATTTTGAAATAAAATATATTCCTGGATCAACAAATATATCAGACACAATGTCTCGTCTGGTATCTGAGCCAGGTAAACCATTTGAGGAAAATGCGGAACATTTTCTCTTTGCGATAAATCCAGGAGGCTTGGTTATCACAATGGACGAAATAAAAAAGGAGACTGTCAATGACGAAACACTTACGGCTGTAATTGAAGCATTAAAGTCAAAACTATGGTCCCCGGAGTTATTTAGATGCCAGGCATTTGAAAAGGAGCTTTCGGTAATTGATGGCGTTGTAGTGAGAGAAGATCGCATAGTATTACCATTGAAGTTGCGAAAGAGAGCATTAACCATTGCGCATCGGGGACATCCTGGAATTGTTGCGATGCGAAGGAACTTAAGAGAAAAGATTTGGTGGCCATGTATGGACCAAGATGTGACAGACGCAGTCCAAGAGTGTGTTGGCTGCACGGCCGTTAGAAAGGAACACCCTCCGGAGCCGATGATACGTAAAGAGATGCCTGAACGTGCATGGCAAGAAATTGGCATTGACCTTTTCTCTGCCAAAGAATGCGCCACATTTCTTGTCATAGTTGACTATTACAGTCGGTTTATAAAAGTAATAGAAATGAAAAATACGAACGCAACCAAAACAATCCAAGCTCTGGAAATTGTTTTTCGCGAACAGACTTAGGGTAAATGTACCCATAGTGGCGGTAGTACCAATAGTGGTGGTATTGCACTAAAATGCGGTTCATACGGCAAATTACAAGTAATTAAGTTATTTACGTTAGTGTGAAATGTTCTTTAGCCTTTTACAAAGGGTTTAAAATTTAAATGGGGCCATTCCGTTACTTAGTGACCGAAAAATCCATTATTTTGTGAAATTTGTCAACATTTTTCCAAAATCCTTAGGATTTCATAACGAAACTCATTTTTCTGTTAACGTTCTAAACGACCACATAACCACGCAATTACTAGTTTTTCAACATAACTGTTATGTAATGTTATTGTTTTACTAAAATTATTTGCCTTTTGACCATATTTATGCATTTTTAAGTGTTTTTTACCATAGTGCCATTATAGGTACACAAAACAGGCATGTTCCTATAGTGGTTATAGTTATAACATCAATAAAAACAGGTCGTTTTAGATTTTTTCGAGAAAATTTTTGACATGTCGTACTGTTTTCACTAAAATAAGCAACAGAAATGAGTTTTCTGTAGGTAATTTACCAAAAACAGGCCAAAATTCGCTTATATGGCTAAATGAAAATTGACTTCAAATCAAGCATACTCTTCCGGATGTAGGTTGACGACAGGTGTGATACAGTACTTTAGTCAATAGTTTCATCGATCAAATTTATACATTTTTTTACGATCAAATTACGCAAGAAACTAACATTATGGCAGTAATCGTTGCTATTCATACGAAAACAGCTTCGAAACTAAGTTTCATTGATATTATACACCGTTTTTGATGCATCTTTGTTTACCACCACTATAGAAACACAATACGACGACTATAGGAACCATACCACCATTATAGGTACAACGAAGCAGTCACAAAAATATGTATTTTTTCGTAAATTTGATGTATTTCATGATAAAAATGGTTGTGATTGCGTAGATAAAACATATTCTAATTGGTATGTGTTAAAATAGCCTCCAGAGAAATTGTCCTTCCTGATACTTTAAATCCATTAAAACACATCGGCACCACTACAAATTGCACCACTAATGGTACATTTACCCTATCCCGAATCCATTCGCTCTGACAATGGCCCACCATTTGCAAGCAAAGAGTTTTCCGACTACTGTAAGAGCAAAAACATCAAACACATACGCACCATCCCCTTTTGGTCCCAAATAAATGGCTTGGTTGTTTTTTCGGAATTTTTTTTCGGAGAGTTTTTCGGATTGCAAATGCCACTGATTGCGAATGCAAACTGATTGGCGAAGAGCTGTGGAGGATTATGTGTATATGTACAATACTACACCGCATTCCGTCACTGAGAAAGCACCGTTGGAACTATTAACCGGGCGTCCGGTCAAAGATCTCCTACCATCTCTGAGAACAGATCCACATTGGCACCGCGATGAAGAAGTAAGAGATAAAGATGCAATCAAAAAGATGCAAGGGAAACACTACGCAGACGCTCGCAGACACGCTAAACCATCAAATATTAACGTTGGGGATTCCGTTATGTTACGTAATTTTGAAACTGGGAAACTTGAACCTAAGTTCAAACTCAAAAAATTTACTGTGCTAGAAAAGAAGGGAAACGATACCATCGTTGCTAATGAAGAAGGGGTACGGTATCGACGTTCAATAACATTTCTACGGAAATTCCCATCCCAATTTGAAAACGATATTCCGTCATCAAAAATGCCCAGACCCCAACAAGATAACCCAGAAAAGCCATTGACATCCGACAAACCAAACCCCTAGCACCAAAGCAAGAACAATAATTTAATCATGTTTTGAAGCATCCAGTAAAGCGACTAGTAAGAAATAAGAAGTTACCTCTCAGATATCGGCAGGAATAATTGTATGTGTGTTTCAATTTCAAACACGGCCTTAGCAGTAATGATGTGAATACAACGGAAGAGAAAAATCGTTTTTTTTTTTGTTGCAAAGAACTTAAATAAAATTTAAATGAATCAATGGCATATCCTTTGCCATGTTTAGTTTTTTTTTTCTTTCTTTCTCTCTCTATTTTTTTTTTTTTTTTTTTTTTGAGAAGAAGCCCGCTTGGCAAAATGTCGCGCGACATGCATGCTTGAAATCGATGCTTGTTAACATTTTATTTCAAGCATCGTGAGTGTCCCAACGTGAGCACTGAGCACACCTCCCCTCATTCTCAATGCCGCGTTTTTGGTTAATCTTCACTCCCACCCTTTCTTTCCTTCTCCTCAACGGACACACCATTCCCGCGAGCGTAGACCGACCAAAAAATTCCAGGAAATTTTGACAGCAAGTGTGCAGTTTTTTATTCACAGTACTGTTTGGCAAAATATCAATTCTTGATGGCGCGTACTGGCGATCAAATCGTTAGCTGCTTGATCCACCGATGGTGCGTGCTGTTGGAAGAGAAACACTTGCTGTTTGATGCGTTTGCCTGAGGAATGAAAGACAATTGAGCATTAGAATGGTGAACAAAACTAGTACTATTTAAAACTTACCGATCACGAAGATATTTTAAATTAAACGGCGACTCTGTATACCCTATCCATCTGCTTTGATCTGTTATCAGGAGCTTTGGTGATGAAATAGCTACATGTGATGGAAAATAATAGAAGATTAAACAAACATTAAAAGCAATACGATTGATAGAACACAAACATCATTAGGAAGATTCTTCTTCTTATGCATGCACTTACCCGTAGATCATGTAACAAAACAAACTGCATTTACGCCTGCGATGACATCTTTCACGATTTACTTAATCACTTTTCTATTAACATTTCATAATTTTCACTGCATCTTCCGGCACCGATCCTTCCCAAATGAAATTTGCATTCGTTCTGGCAATGAGTTTCGAACGATCACAACACAGCGCGAGAGTGAAGAACACAAAGTAAATGGCACTATGTACAAATATTGATCATATGGTCAAAATAAAGTATAATGGAATTTATTTTACTTCAAATAAATTGATTTTATTCTGATTTACATTTCAAATATTGTTATCAGCCTAGTTGTGAACGTTTAAAATTATGATGAAGTGAAAACATCATTACCAGATAAATCAAACGACAATCGACGCATTTTGACCATTTCGAATTATGATCGTCTTTACACATAGTGTCATCTCTTGCGCTTTAGGGTCTCACGCTCAGAGCAAAAATTCTCCCATCTTCGCAAAGGTGGGAGCGATCGGCTATGGAGGGCTGGAGGAGTGCGAGTGTGTTTCTCATGCACACAGCGAAATTTTGGTCAACACCTCGATGGTGGGAGCATTTTTTCATGGGATGGGGTAGTGGAGTGCGAGTGTGTCGCATGATTCCTTTAAAACTAAGGCCAGGGGTAGCGAGAGGCATCAAAATTAGTTACTCTTTGCCAAGCGGGAGAAGGATGTAGAGTTCGCTATGGTTTCACATCGGTAGAGTTTGGTTGGTGTGTCGCGTCTTTGAGCGTATTGGACGCCCACCGTTACACTGAGATAAACCTTGGTCGGTGGTTGTCAAAAGTAACAAGATTGACAACGCCAACGACGGGGGAAATTAAGGGGACGCCACTCGAATGCCGGCAAGTAACTGAGGTGGAGTGATTTCGAAACCTAGAGAACCCAACATTTCTTCTCCATCTCCTCAAATTGAAATACAGTCAGTCCAAAAAGTATTCGTCTAGCTGAATATTTTGCAGAAAAAGGCGAATTATGGCCGCAATAGGAATGGGGTGGTAAAAGTAGTCATGGGGTTGATAAAGGGACCATCAATACACACGTTTTGCTAAAAAATAAGCATTTAAATAGTGCAATAGCAACCAAAATACATAAAAAACTAAAAAAGTCGTTTGATGGGCGTGCAAAAAGTATTCGTCCATCAGACTGTAATAAGTTTTATTATGTACGCTTTATTACGTATACGTCTGTTGCTCTCTAGTCCCCAAGCACGTCTGCTGGATCATTTCCAAGCAGCCAGAACTGTCATATATCAGTGTTGCCAGCAACCTTGCTTATTACACGCTTTCTTTTTTTTTTACAAATATTTAAAAAACTTATTATTAAAGCTAATTATCCTAATGCACTTAGTCTAATCCTATCAATATGAATCTATACTAACTAAATATCAAATATTCTTGGAGCACGAACGACGCGTCCACTTCGAGTTTTGTATGGGTTATCTGTATCTGGCTCATCTGATTGAGATTCGCTATTTTCAAGGTCTTCATTTAATGTTGATTCTGAATCACTCGCTGTACAACATGTGTCATAATCAGATTCTGTCCCTGTAACTGTTTCATTTGATTGATTTTCCAATGCCTCGGTATCTTGTGTTTCTATGCTTTTAGTTGGCTGATATCTATTTTCAACGTGAGATGCGGCCATACTTAAGGGTAAACCTACATGAATCTCATCTTTTTGATAGAATATGTCATTGCTATTTGGGATCAAATTTGCAGTTTTCACCAGAAATCTTCTATTCCGTCGAAAATGATTCCCAAAATTGTCTTGAACTATGTACGATCTACTGTTTACCTGACGAACGATTTTACCATTATTCCATTGTTTTCCTGTCTTTTTGAAATTCACTCTATCTCCTATGTTCAGGACTGGCAATGGTTTTGAAGCTCGATCATAGAATTTCTTTTGATGTTGTCGCATGGAAAATATTTTCCTTTCGATGAGTTTTTCATCAATGCAATTGCGATGTAACAACGCACTATTTGTGGGTAAGCGAGACTTAAGCTGGCGTCCAAAGAATAATTGTGCTGGAGAAAGACCCATTGTCGCTACTGTTGTGGTGTTATACTCTAGAAGCCGATATTGAAAATATTTGATATCGTCAGCTTCATAGCATCGTTTGATTATATTTTAGCAATAGCTACACCTTTTTCTGCTAGTCCGTTACTTTGAGGGTTTCTTGGGCTAGAAAATGATATGTTAATATTTGTATCATTGCTATACGTTACAAATGCAGTAGAATTGAATGGAACATTGTCACACCTGATTTGCGTGGGATACCCATATTCACAAAACACGCAATCTAAGACTTCCAGGACACATCTTATTGATTTTTCATTTAACTGCCTAGAAATAAGATACCCTGAATATGCATCTATAATTACGATATGATCATTCCCTGCGTATTCATATAAATCTATACCCACTCTCTCAAATGGATAACTAGGAGGTGTGTCTTATAAAAGGGGTTCTTTTTGTTGGTTACGTGTAAACTTTTCGCAAACCTGGCATGCTTTAACAAGTTCAGTGATATCATTCGACATACCGGGCCAAAAAAACTGGGACCTAGCTCTTGCGAGAGTTTTTTCTATGCCTAGATGAGGAGCGTGCAACCATTTGGAAATAGTTGGTTGCATGAGAGTAGGAACAACCAATCGATGCTCTTTGAACAACAATCCATTTTCAAAATGAAGCAAGTGTCGATGCTTATAAAACAATTGTCCTAATGAATCTAGTTGATGATATGACGGCCAGCCCTGTTTGACATAATTAACAATTTGTTTGTATCTTTCATCATCATTGAGTTTACCGACATAGTAATTATAATTATCAGTCGATAAGCATGCTTTATTGGAAATTGCATGAATTTCGTTGCTAAAGTCTTTATTGTCTGGCAGTGCTGCTCGTGAGAGACAGTCAGCTATAAGTAATTCCTTACCAGGTGTGTATTTTATGATCATTCCTGGATACTTCAATAGATGGAGGAACATTCGTTGCAAACGAGGAGTAACATCATCAATATCACGTTTAACCAGAGCTTCTAGTGGCTTGTGGTCCGATTGAACAGTGAATTCGTGACCATATAAAAAGTGATGAAATCGTTCACAAGCAAAAACAATAGCCAAGAGTTCTTTTTCTATTTGTGCCCACTTTTGTTCACTTTTGGATAGTGTGCGAGATGCATATGCTATGGCCTTTCCATTCTGCATTAAAACACTCCCTAAACCATCTTTAGAACTGTCTGTTTGAACTATTATAGGCTTGTCAATATCAAACATTGCTAGCACAGGTTGATTGGTAATCGTCTCTAATATATCGTCAACCTCACGTTCGTGTTGCTCGGTCCAAGACCATTCAACATCATTGCGAGACAGTTGTCGCAGTAAGGCGGTTCGTTTGGATAGATTTGGGATAAATTTACCTAGATATTTTAGCAATCCCAGAAGACGAAGCACCTCTGACTTATTTTTTGGTCGGGGCATATTAACAATTGCATTTATGTAAGATTGATCTGGTCTTATTTTACTATCAGATAATATATGACCCATGAACTTGATCTCATCAGTTCTGTATTGGGTTTTGCTAGAGTTAAATTTTATGTTATTTTGTCTAGCTCTTTCAAGAACAATTGATAGTGTTTTGTCATGTTCCTCAAAATCCTTTCCAGTAATGGCCACATCATCAAAATATACTTCAACTCCAGGAATATCCCCAAATATTTTTACCATTCTTTGTTGGAACATTTCTGGTGCACTACTTATTCCAAACGGGACATGATTCCAACGGAATCTACCATACGGTGTCATAAACGTGGTTAGATCCGAACTTTTTCTATCTAGTTTCAACTGCCAAAACCCATTTTTAAGATCTAATACGGTAAATTTTTTTTTCCTGTAATACGACTTAGAAGATCTTCTGACTTTGGGATAAGAAAATGTTCCCTTTTGATACATTCATTCAATGGTTTCGGATCTAGACAAATACGTAAAGCACCATTAGGTTTTTCGACAATTTGCATATTGTTCACCCAATCTGTAGGGTATTCAACCGAACTAATAATCCCTAAAGATTCCATATTTTTAAGCTCATCTTTTAAACGAGAGTGCAGGCTAATTGGTATGCGCTTTTTGTAATGCAAGGAGGGAGTGGAGTTTTCTTTAAGCGCTATAGTGCATTCCCCTGGAAGGTTTCCCAGGCCTTCAAAAAGATCTGCATTTGAATCAATGAACGTTTTCCTGTCTGATGGAAAAGACTGAGATGATTCTATACTATTCAAGCGTTTCAGCAATCCAAATGCTATACATGTTTGTAATCCCAATATTGGTTGAAGATTGTCATCTACAACAAGGAAATTAGCTGATAATGCGTTTTTGGTTTGTCAACACAAGTAAGACGAATCTGACCGTGTATTTGTATACGATTATTGTTATAATCCACAACATTAAATGTACGCTCTTTCGACAACGGTAAGTTCATACGGGTAACCACGCTAACAGGAATGCAATTGACATCTGCACCGGTATCAAGCTTAAATTCCACTGGCCAGTCCTGAATTAGGTATCGTTTAGTCCATTTGTAATTGGAACCCACTGTTGCTACGTTACAGTTTACTCTACAATAATAATTATTATGAAATTCATAAGAATCCCTATTTTCCATACCCTCACAATAAACATCTCTAACAATGTTACCTGAATCAGCCCACGCGATCATGTGTACATCTTTGTCGTTCCTTTGCTTCACTTCATGCGTTGTTCGTACCGGTTCCCGTGAGATGTCACTGTTGCTGTTGATTTTCGGAGCTTTGCAGAATTTCATGAAATGTCCCCGCTTTCCGCAATCGTTACAGGTCACATTCTTCGCAGGACAATAACGACGATGACTCCCGTTAAAAGGTTGTCCACAATTATAGCAGCTTGCCTTATGAAGTTCACTACGCTGAATTGTGTCCATTTTCCAATTTCCAGCATCTTTTTCTACACTATTGAGGTGATGTACATCGTTGGTCTGAATTAGCTGCTTGTGTTTTGATGCAGCCTCATACGTTTTACACATTTCTACGACGTTTTTAAGCGGCTAGTCTTTTGCATCCAACAATTTTAGCTGCAACGTTTTATTCTGGATGCCGACTATAATACGATCACGAAGCATTCGGTCAGCATAGGATGCGTGACAATTTGCACACTCAAATTCGCAAAATGCCATTTGTTTTCGTAGTGCCGTTTCAAACTCTGCAAAGGGTTGATTTTCTTTCTGCTCTATGAGGTTGAATTTGAACGCTTCAATGGCCAAATTTTTTCTTGGAAGACAGTAAGAATCAAAAGCAGTAATGACGTCATCCAATGTTCTGCCTATTTCTTCTTTTTTAGCAGCATCTCCCTTATCATCTTTTTTTGCATTGTTTTCGACAATTTCACCGAACATTGCCTTCATGTCTCCGTTGCTGGGAAATAATGTGTTGTATATTTCAACTCCGTGATCACCAACTAGCCATAAAAAGATCGCGATCTTGTTCCGCTCGTCCTCGTTGATTTTGTTATTCGCAATCATATAGATGTGAAACTGCTGCTTCCATTTTGGCCATTCTTTTGCCAAATCTGAGCAATCCAGCGCTCTTGGTAAGCGGTCTGCTGAATTTGCCGCCATCTTGCTGCTTCTTTTCTTCTCTTGATACACGCAATATGCGACTTTAATATGCATTTGTTCTGCTGCCAAACGACAATAAATCCACTATTTACCGGATATTGGACGATACTTTCCCGTTTGCTTTTAGGTTCCGAGAGTTCTTACACTTCTGACACCATGTAATAAGTTTTATTATGTACGCTTTATTACGTATACGTCTGTTGCTCTCTAGTCCCCAAGCACGTCTGCTGGATCATTCCCCAAGCAGCCAGAACTGTCATATATCAGTGTTGCCAGCAACCTTGCTTATTACACAGACTTTTGGCATAATATGCGTAAGAAAACAAAGGTTATGGAATCAAAAAATGTCCTGATCGTGTTTCTTATTGCATTTATGACTATTGGTGACTACTTGCACAACGCAAGAACTCATTTGAACCTTTAAAAAGGCGTATTTTTGATCCACTTATCCTACAAGACTTGTTCCAATTATTCTCTGGTAGAAATATTGCATTTCCGGACTACGTGCCCAAGTTCCATTGAAAAAATGGCAACTGATATCATATTGAGAGTCTACTAAATCATTTTCATCAGTTTGGTTTCAGCACGTTTGACGTTTCGGGCAAATGACAATGCCCTGTATGTTCTCCAGTTCGACTGTTCTTGAAACATGTGATGCATTTTAAGTAAAATTTCTGAGAACTGGGACTCAAAGTACTTAAAAACTGCATTAATATGTTTCCCCATCTCGTCTCCAATCATTTTGAATCATTTTCTAGCTCACCTTTCCTCACTGAGTCCTAGTATCATGACACCATAGTGCTACCGTTACACGAGAGTTTGTTGCTGCATCTTAGTAGACTGTTTTTGCTATGGTAGACGTCGGCCGTATGACCTTGGCGATTTAAACATGTTTTAAAATGTTAGTAGAGCCTAATTTGAAATAAATTCCTGCATTATTTGATGCACCTTAACAGATTTGGCCACTTTCTGTGTATAGTATTATTCAAACAAAACATGTTTGTAACTACTCACTCATTCAAGCTATTACATGACCAGCTACGATGAAATGCAGCATGACCCATCAACCAAATGTGACCCATCTCTTTTCCTGATCTTATGGGCCATCACAAAATGCATTGATTCCTTGGTAATATTTTATTTTTTGGACATTAAACCGCTTCTTTCGTTAGATTAACCGTCAAGAATGGCTGCTTACATGGCAGTTTGTAACACAATTAGTGTCAGAAAAATGGCCAAACTCTGATCAAATGAAGGAACGAGGTCTCCCACACCTTTTGTAACCTTCAAAAATGAGAAGGATAGGTTATGCATAAGTTAAATATACGATGTTCGCCATCATGCTCCAATCATTTAACTCCCCCGCTTTTAGTGCCTCTCTGACCGCTTGAAGTCCAATTGAAACAACAGAAATGCTTTAATTTAGAAGGAAGTCACCAGCAGATTGATAATAATAAATTTAATTCACGTCTACGTAGTGTGTGTCCAGCGTAAATAATTTAAAAGCTAGATGGACGAATACTTTTTGCGCGCCCATCAAACGACTTTTTTAGTTTTTTATGTATTTTGGTTGCTATTGCACTATTTAAATGCTTATTTTTGAGCAAAACATGTGTATCGATGGTCCCTTTATCAAACCTCATCATTACTTTTATCGCTCCATACGTATTGCGGCCATAATTCGCCTTTTTCTGTAAAATATTCAGCTAGACGAATACTTTTGGACTGACCGTATGCCTATTGTACCTGCGAAATACTTACACACAAAGTATGCTTATAAAAATATATGGATAGGCAGAACGCAGTGCTGGGAGAGAGAGTGGCCACTCGGCGTGGAACAGCCAAAAAAGATCGTCAATGAAGACATCTTCTTTGAAAACGACTACGCGCTGGATCGTTTAGTATCGTGGCCAGCCAACTTCGGCCTGGCGAGTTTGGTGCGCTACAAAATAACGGAGCCAGCTATTCGACGTATGGACCCGATAAGGTTCATACAAAATAATTGATTAAATACCTACAGGTGGTCCCCGAGATACACGGTACCTCTTACACGCGGATTCGGAGATACGCGGTTTTCCAAATTTGACTGTTCTTTGAGCAAATTGTACTGATTTGACACATCCATTGTAAAATACCAAATAATTTCCGTATTGATCAAATGTGAAATACCATTTCAAAAGGTTTAAAACTGTTCAATTCAGTAGAAATATATCAAACAATTAATTTGGTGGTTACACAACCCCCTACTTGCAAAATTGCACGAAAATTAGGGATATTTTGGCGGGAAATCACGAGATTCGACTTACGCGGAAATTCGAGATACGCGGTATTTTGCGGCCGTTTTCGGTCCCCATTAACCGTGTATCTCGGGGACCGCCTGTATTGTCTTCCAGCATCCTTGCGCTCAGTTTATATTTTTTTCTGTTGGCTGTTGCGAAAATTCACACGATACGAAACAAAGCTGTACGAGCAATGGTAAGACAACTGGCATATTTACCCGCTGAATATGTCTCAAACCCCTCTTCATGTAAACTTCGTCGCATACTTGTGGACAAGCTACCAGATGCCAAAGTAGCACATGAAAATCAGCAACTTTGTTGGACCAGAATCTGGGCTAATATGCAAAGTTTTGATTTATCAGCACAACAATGAGCTACTCTATACATGCTAGCAAATGGTAAAGTGTCACATGGAGAGCTCTTGTTTCGAATGGGAAGAAGGGCTTCCAATCAATGTTCGTTTTGTCCCCAAATGGAAAGTCTGGAACACAAATTTGCTTGCTGTAGTAGAGTAGCGGCGGCTTGGGCACTGCTGCAGCAAGAAATAATTTCAATAGCTCCAGGAGGCCCCTATCTGTTCAATAGTCTGCGATTTCCAGAACTAGCAGGAGTTGGTCTGGGAATACGTATATGTATTCTTAGGTTGTTTGCTAACTACATTTTCCAAATCGTTGATAACAACGATGATGTGATAGATTTAGTCGTCCTTAAGTGTGTACTACTTTTGTAAATGTAAAGTTTTTTTGTAAATATCCACTCTAGTAAATAGAAATTAATCTGCACACGCAAATAAATATATTTATATAAAAAAAAGCAATCGGAAACAATTCAGCCAACATCAACTGGCAATCCTGAATAGGAACCCAAATAACCAAGATACCGAAAACGCCACCAATTCCCTGTACTAACAATCCAGTTCCATGAAACAAAGCCAAAGCACTGTCAGTTTGGTGGGTTAAACCATAAATAACCAAGATACCGAAAACGCCACCAATTTCCTGTACTAACAATCCAGTTGCATGAAACAAAGCCACAGCACTGTCAGTTTGGTGGGTTAAACCATACGGCCGCAGAAGAGGCTACTTCAGTGTTGTTAAAATAAGTTTTTATACACGGGTAATTCATTTGCTAAACATGTTCCACCCCAAAATATGTTTAATTATGCAAAGGAAGCAATGAAACGTGGTTTATGTTTGTTTATTGTAAAACATATTTGTGTGTGTTTGTTTACATGCAAATGGACTCATCCATTTCGCTGGTCAGTGGACAGTTTTTAGATTTAAAATATTGACGAAGTTATGCTGTGATATAAGTGAATGAGGTAAAGTAATCGATGTGTTAAAATCCTGTTAAGCATATTTACCCTAGCCCGCCCTTGATCCATCTTTTCCTCGTCAACATGTTTGGAAAAGGTGGGCCAAGCGCGTGCAAGGTCAATACATATGATCGGAACTGATAGCTCCGATTGTTCTAAAATTTGGTGGGTTAACGACTGAATCGACCACCACTAATCCACGTGGGTTTGAAGTGGCTTTACAGTGGGTTAAGACCGATTTGGTTATTTGGGAATGAACCATTTTTTATAATTCATGATCTTTTCTAACTATCAGAAATTATGCTACTACCCAACTACCCACAAATCCACTTAACGACCACTAAACGGGTTCTAAACGATTCAAGCTCCCTACCTAAACGGAATATAGAAAGACTTCGTTTAGCAGACGGACTTTAAAATAGCCAAAAGCTGGTGGCGCCATCTGTTGGTAGGATACCCAACCAGTGGAGCTTCCTCGCTTGGAAAGCTTTCTCATTTCCTCTGTATTATTGTATCCGTATTCATAAACGATGCGCAATCTCAGATTGAACCAAACATCAAATAGAATAAATGTCATCATAGTCATTCCACACTGTTGAAATTCAAAGAGATTTATGAAAATAGTACCAAATTTTCTTTTATTTTATACTTTATGTGACATCCCAAATATCCAAATCGTCCTTAACCCACTGTAAAACCACTTCAAACCCACGTGGGTTTGTGGTGTTCGATTCAGTCGTTAACCCACCAAATTTTAGAACAATCGGAGCTGCCAGTTCCGATCCGATGTATTTATCTTGCCCACCCTTAACCCACCTTTTCCAAAAATGCTTTGAGGAAAAGTTTGGTCAAGGGTTGGTTTAGGTCAATATGCTGGACAGGATTCCCAAATAACCAAAAGCCTGAAATCGCCACCAATTTTAAAATTTTAGAACACAGTTCATTTGATTCAAGCTAACTTGAAATGCTGAATTGTCGTTTCATTGTATGAATCTGTTTGGGTTTTCAACCCCGAGAATTGAACTATACGATTGTATAAACGCTTGGACGAGGTGATGAATTGGTTACTTGACAGAAGAAGCTGAAGAAAAAAATAAAATTCATTGTAGAACACACATGTTTTGGTAACCTAGCAGGAGGTCCCCAAAAGAAAAATAAGATGCTATCGAAAAATATCCGAACTGGAACTTGTACAAAAAAAGGGATAAGACGCACGCAGCATTCTTCAATGCACATGATGAAACATCAGATACTGCGCCTATCGCTTGTACAGGTGTATATGTTGTTTACGTTTTCATATTTTACCCTCCATTCAATAGCGTATCACGAGAAGATTCTATCTATTAAACTATCTTCTTTTATGAATATAGATATAGAAAATAGTACGGCAGATTTAGATGTTGCAATGGAGCGTGAAGAAGACATGAATGACGAAGAGGAATCAGATCAGGAAACATCATCAATACATGAGAGTGATAAAATGGATTTCTCCAATATGTCCTTGGAAGATTGCATAAAATGTTATGCTTTGTCAACAAATCAGTCAAACATCGCAATCAATCTGCTGTCTAATATAGTATCAGCTAACCTGCGACGAAGCCTACCAAAATCTGCTCGAACTCTTCTGAAGACCAGGAGGAATAATGACGATATTCCCAACTAGTGATGGGTAAAGTTGGCAAAAATCCGGAGTCGACTCCGATCCGACTCCGTTAAATTCGGAATCGACTCCGGAAGGTAGGTCCGCGCTGCAATATCCGGAGTCGGTCGGAATCGTCCGGAGTCGTACGTAGTCGCCCGGAGTCGGAGTCATCCGGAGTCGTCCGGAGTCGCCCAGAGTCGGAGTCGTCCGGAGTCGTTCGGAGTCGTTCGGAGTCGTCGGAGTCGTTCGGAGTCGTCCGGAGTCGCCCGGAGTCGCCCGGAGTCGGAGTCGTTCGGAGTCGCTCGGAGTCGTTGGAATCGTTCGGATTCGTCCGGAGCCGCCCAGAGTCGCCCGGAGTCGGAGTCGTTCGGAGTCGTTTGGAGTCGTCCGGAGTCGTTGGGAGTCAGATTCGTCCGGAGTCGTTCAGAGTCGTTCGGAGTCGTTCGGAGTCGTTCGGAGTCGTCGGAGTCGTTCGGAGTCGTCCGGAGTCGCCCGGAGTCGCCCGGAGTCGGAGTCGTTCGGAGTCGTTTGGAGTCGTTCGGAGTCGTTCGGAGTCGTTTGGAGTCGTCCGGAGTCGTTCGAAGTCGTTCGGAGTCGTCCGGAGTCGTTCGGAGTCGTTTGGAGTCGGAGTCGTCCGGAGTCATTCGTAGGACTCCGACGACTCCGAACGACTCCGAACGACTCCGAACGACTCCAAACGACTCCGATCGACTCCGAACGACTCCGGACGACTCCGAACGACTCCAAACGACTCCGAACGACTCCAAACGACTCCGAACGACTCCGAACGACTCCGGACGACTCCGGACGACTCCGAACGACTCCGACTCCGGACGACTCTGACGACTCCGAACGACTCCGAACGACTCCGAACGACTCCGAACGACTCCGAACGACTCTGAACAACTCCGGACGACTCCGACTCCGAACGACTCCGAACGACTCCGGACGACTCCGAACGACTCCGGACGACTCCGAAAGACTCCGAACGACTCCGAACGACTCCAACTCCGGGTGGCTCCGGACGACTCCGGACGACTCCGAACGACTCCGACAACTCCGAGCGACTCCGAACTACTCCGAACGACTCCGAATGACTCCGGACGACTCCGGACGACTCCGGACGACTCCGAACCACTCCGACGACTCCGAACGACTCCGGGCGACTCCGAACGACTACGAATGACTCCGGACGACTCCGACTCCAAACGACTCCGAACGACTCCGGACGACTCCGAACGACTTCGAACGACTCCGGACGACTCCAAACGACTCCGAACGACTCCGAACGACTCCAAACGACTCCGAACGACTCCGACTCCGGGCGGATCTAGTGGTTCCATTTTGCCGGAGTCGGAATCGAACTAACAATAGTCGGAGTCGGATCGGAGTCGTGGGTGCGCTCCATACAGCACATCACTATTCCCAACATTCCCGGAGGCCAATTATGGTATTACGGTGTTGCTCAAAACATTAGAAACTTCTACAGTTAATAGCATATAGCATATAATTGCATACGAACACTCATATTTGGCTTCAATTTCTAGGTCTAGTGTACCAAATATTACAACGTTATCAATCAACATTTCGATTGATGGATTACCATTGTACAAAAGTAGTAGAACACAGTTTTGGCCCATATTGATGGATATTGTGGAACTAGAAAATGTTCCAGTTATGACTGTGGGTATATTTTGTGGTCAAAGCAAACCAACAAACGTGCAGGACTATTTGAAAAAGTTGGTGGATGAGCTGAAAGATAAATGGCATTTTGATCAATTCTGCTTAAATCAAAATCAATTTGCGTGCCATTATTGCGGATGAACCTGCTCGAGCATTTATTAAGGGTATGTTAATTGGATTTGGTACATGACTTATAATTAATATTTAATTTTCTATCATTTCTCAGGATGTGCATATTTTAATGCTACTCATGGATGTATGAAGTGTACCTGCGAAGGAGAGTTTAGTCCCCTTTCAAATACAACAACTTTTAAAAGCATCAATGCCCCTCTTCGTACTGATAAAAAATTTCGCACTGAGCAAACCCAGATCATGTAAAAGTAATCTCTCCTCTTTTAGAAATACCCGATGTCATAGTTTCAGAATCCCTACATTTATTTTACTTAGGTATATTGAAAAGACTTTTATTTGGATGGAGAGTTAGGGCAAGTTAGGGAAATGTTACAAATGGTCTGGTATGCAATGCGATTGTGTATCAGAGTACCTAATAGGTATAGAATTGCCATCGGAAATACATAGAAGGTTTAGACGATTAGATGAGTTGAAAAATTGGAAAGGTACTGAGCTAGCATCATTTTTACACTACGCTGGATTGGTGGTTTTGAAGGTACTTCCATCTGAAGCTTACGAACATTTTCTGCTACTTTTTTGTGCAGTTACGATGCTCTCATCTAATGAATTTAAAAAAATTGGCACGTAGCTGGTAAAATGTTGGAAACATTTGTCATCCAGTATGGACAAATATATGGCCAACAATATCTTACTAGTAACGTACATAATTTGCTGCACGTTTTGGATGAAGTTCGACATTTTGGACCACTTCCTTCACTCACCGCCACCGATATGAAAACAAATTACAGTTTATGAAAAAATCTCTTCGTGGAACCAATAGACCTTTAGCTTAGGTCGCCAATAGAATTATTGAACTTCAAATTTTTTTTATGATAGCAAATAATACAGTACTATCTTACACATTCACTAAGAATAACAAAACAAACGATTTATTTGTAACTTCTGGATTCCTCTTGCAAAACAACAATCGAAATGGTTGGTTCTTAACTTTAGACAAGCAAATAATTCGTTACCATTCTTTTGTTTTCGAATCTGAAACAGAGATTAGAATTGAAGGTTTTGTTTTGCCAGGCAATACAGACTATTTTCAGTATCCCATAAAATCTAATCATCTATATGTTTTTCGGGGAAACCGGCGCGACTTAAGAA
Organism: Anopheles merus; assembly: GCF_017562075.2. Classification (NCBI taxonomy): domain Eukaryota; kingdom Metazoa; phylum Arthropoda; class Insecta; order Diptera; family Culicidae; genus Anopheles; species Anopheles merus. The sequence goes on along the minus strand of NW_024427666.1, from coordinate 39,973 downwards.
AAAAATCTTCTATGTTTAAGTTAAGTGATATTAAATGCAAGCTAGCTGCTGTAACAACAAATGATGGCGATGAACATGTTTTTGTACCTTTATTGCATACGTTACGATGAGTACGAAATGTCAATAAAAAAACAATAACATGTGAATAATTACATTGAAATATTGTTTTTATAAATTTATACAATTTTATTTTATTTTTATTTTTAGTTCACAGTCACAGAGTATGTTAAGTAAATAAATTCGTCACAATTATGTTGTGAGTTACTAGAACTATGTTAAAGATTCAATATATCACATTTCATGGTGTTTGAAAGTATGTTTAGTTGATTTTCTTAATCCTTTATTATTAAGTCACTTCTGTGCCTACTTTAACGTATCCTTGAAAAAGTTTGCAACTGCATTCAAAGAAAGCTGTTCATCATTAGTAGACCCTATTTCTTAAAAATGTTATCATCATTTGATATGATTGAAACTGTATCTTGCTCCCAGTTCTTCCTACACCTGCCCAACTACATTTCGTTAAAAAGGTTTTGTCAAATAGAATGTCCAATGCTTGTATCAATCTATTATGGCCTTTTTTGTTTGATATCAAAAAATCTAGCCAATCAAATATTGTTCGCATGTTGGTAAATGACTCTAGATCTTTGTTAAGTTTTTCGAGATCTTCCAACGTCTTTATAGTTTTAATATTAGCATGCTTTTCTTTTAGATGTGGAGGCACAAGAGGACATGTCTTATCAAGCAAAATATTCATTTGGGTGATGAGAGTTGCTTGCATCTTTTCTATTCTTGAAAGCCTGTTATCTATTTCGTTTAATTGCTGGGTATGGTCATAGTCTCCTTTTTGGTTTTGTGTATGTCTAGGAACATTGTTGTTTTCATCTATGAGTAGATGATTGCTTTTTACTAAATTATTTGGATCACAGGGGATATAAGAGTGAGGGTATTGTGCATTAGCATCGTCCATATTTTCAAGCATTTGATAGCCATGGTTTGAGCATACAGTTGTTACCGAGTCGTTTGTCGTATCACATTTATCATTTGCGTCATTTTCATGAAGCCATTCTTCTGTAGAGTATTTCGCGGATTGATTTTCTTCTACAGCCACTTTAGTTTCGTTGCCATGGGTTGAATGTAGTGATGCTATCGAGCCATTTATCGATTCAACTGGATCATGTGCATCATTGTCATGAAGCCATTCTATAGAATATTCAGACCATCGACTTTCTTCAACAGCTTCTGTACTTTCATTTTTAACATCATCTATCACCATTAAGTTTTCAAGTTAGCTCTTTCTATACCATCTAATGTAGGTGCAGATGTGATGCTAAAATCAGAGTTATTTTCGTCACTCATAGCAGTTACCAGTTGCTCCGCATCTTCTAGCGTACCGATGTTCTTTTTTTCACGATGCATTTAATCTTCTCCCAGTTGGGATTGCCCGTGCAATTCCCATCGCTAACCATTTGTTGAAGATGGCGTTTGTTTTTATATTTTGGCCAAAGATGATATGATTTGCCTCGGCTTGTTTCCTGTATCCAGCCCTCTGGAACTATATATAGCTCGGCATTTCCTCTTGCATCAGTTGTCTGAACTATGGCGTGCGGCATTTTACTGAAAAAATATATCAACGACGATGATTATACGCAATCCATTATATACGTGTACTTGTGGCTCATACACCGAAGCTCTACATGTTCTATATGTCCTCTAATAACTTGGATGGCTTTTTACATCGATATCTCAACCTTTTCAGATAGCCGAAATGACAAAGGCGCTAGAAGATGGATGCACACAAAGGCCTCGGATCAGGACTTCACTACAATAGGTAAATAGAATAAAATCTTAGATACAATCACATCACACTAATACCATATCACAATATAATACACGCAATAAAGGCAATATTAACCAATGTGTATCCCTATAAACAGCATCGGTGAAAATGACACACACACGCAGATACACACCGGCCGAACAAGATCGGACAAGCTTTTTTTTGGCGCATCCGTTACGTTTGACATATATTGCACATTTTAACCTCAGAGTTTAAAACTGACAAGAGGGGCTGTCAGTCATGTTCTAAAAACAGTACATGTTCCAAAATTTGGTGGGTTAACGACTGAATTGACCACTTTTAACCCATGTGCGTTTAAAGTGGGTTAAAAGTGGGTTCCCAAGCTCCCGACCACGCTGGTTTTCGCTGGTCTTTTCGGGGATAATTCGTTAACGAATTATCCCCGAAAAGACCAACGAAATACAGATCATTTTCGGGGATAGTGAACACACGTGAAAGATGAACCCATGCAAAAAAGAGCTAAAAATAGAAATGAACATTCGGATTCACTCCCTCCACTCATGATCATGCTTCATCCTTGATGCTACCAACCACATCGCTAGTTCTACTTCGAATCACTTTGCCAGTTGCGCCACCATATTATTATTCATTATCGTGCTATTTACTGGTTTGTTTGTATGAAGGGGTACTGATACTAAAAGAATTAAAAGAAATAAATAAAACAATAAAAATAACAGATTAACTATTAAACACGCATTTCTAGCAATGAGTAAATGAGTTTGAAGTTATTGGAGCTGGATGTTTTAAAAATTAAATAAAACTTTAAATCATAAAAAAACAATAAAAATGGAATTGAACTCAGGTCGACCATGGTACTAAGATTACACCATTAACATTTGACCATAACTAGTTCATGAACATGAATTGTTATCTATCACTTTTAAACCCTTCAAATATAGTACAATGAACAAAGAGATGTGTAAAAGTTCATCGATGCGTGTGAGAGAGTAGGGCTGATGAATAGAAAGAGATGGCATGAGTTTGTGTTCATTATCCCCGAAAAATTTCGCTTGGGTTAAGGCCGATTTGATTATTTGGGTTTTAACTCCTCGGTTGATTAAATTCATTCACTTACATCACTGCACTTCAACTTCAGCAATATTATTAGTCTAGAAACTGCACTGACCAGCGAAATGGAAGAGTTCATTCGCAAGTAAACAAACACACATATATACATATTACACATGACTGTTTTACAACAAACCAACTTAAACACACACGGAAGCAAGGAAGCAATTATCCTTTGCACAATTAAATCTGATAACCAACATACCGAAAACGCCACCAATTTCCTGTACTAACAATCCAGTTGCATCGAAAAAAGCAAAAAAACTGTCAGTTTGGTCGGTTAAACCACACATCTACAGAAGCGGCCACTTCAATGTTTGTTAAAGTCAGTTTTTTTATGCACGGGTAATTCATTTACTCAACATGTATCACCCAAAAATGTGTTTAATTGTGCAAAGGAAGCATAAAACTTGTGTGTTTAAGTTCATTTGTCGTTAAAAATATTTGTGTAAGATCCCATATAACCAAGATACCGAAAACGCCCATCAATTTCTTGTACTAAAAATCCAGTTCCATCAAACAAAGCTAAAAAACTATCAGTTTGGTGGGTTAAGCCACACGGCCACAGAAGCAGCCACTTCAATGTTGTTGAAATCAGATTTTTATGCACGGGCAATTTGTTTGCTCAACATGTTTCACCTGTGTTAAATGATATTTAATTGTGCAAAGGAAGCAATTAAACGGGTTTGTTGTAACACATTCATGTGTAATATGTGTACATGTGTGTTTGTTTACTTGCGAATGAACTCTTCCACTTCGCTGGTCAGTGCATAGTTTATAGACTAATAATATTGCTGAAGATGAAGTGCAGTGATGTAAATGAATGAATTTATTCAACCGAGGAGTTAAAATCTTGTCCAGCATATTGACCATAGCCAACCCTTGACCAAACTTTTCCTCAAAGCATTTTTGGAAAAGGTGGGTTAAGGGTGGGCAAGATAAATACATCGGATCGGAACTGGCAGCTCCGATTGTTCTAAAATTTGGCGGGTTAACGACTGAATCAACCACCACAAACCCACGTGGGTTTGAGGTGGTTTTACAGTGGGTTAAGGACGATTTGGTTATTTGGGATGTGGATGTGTGTGTTTGTTTACTAGCGAATGGACTCTTGCATTTCGCTGGTCAGTGCACCGTTTATTTATTAATAATATTACCGAAGTTATACTGTGATGTAAGTGAATGAGGTAAAGTAATCGATGTGTTAAAATCATGTTCAGCATATTGACCTTAGCCCGCACTTGATCCATCTTTTTCTCGTCAACATGTTTGGAAAAGGTGGGCTAAGCGTGGGCAAGGTCAATACACCTTATTAGAACTGACAGCTTCAGTTGTTCTAAAATTTGGTGAGTTAACGACTGCCCAAGCGAAATTTTTCGGGGATAATGAACACAAACTCATGCCATCTCTTTCTATTCATCAGCCCTACTCTCTCACACGCATCGATGAACTTTTACACATCTCTTTGTTCATTGTACTATATTTGAAGGGTTTAAAAGTGATAGATAACAATTCATGATCATGAACTAGTTATGGTCAAATGTTAATGGTGTAATGTTTGTACCATGGTCGACCTGAGTTCAATTCCATTTTTTTTGTTTTTTTTATGATTTAAAGTTTTATTTAATTTTTAAAACATCCAGCTCCAATAACTTCAAACCCATTTACTCATTGTTAGAAATGCGTGTTTAATAGTTAATCTGTTATTTTTATTGTTTTATTTATTTCTTTTAATTCTTTTAGTATCAGTACCCCTTCATACAAACAAACCAGTAAATAGCACGATAATGAATAATAATATGGTGGCGCAACTGGCAAAGTGATTCGAAGTAGAACTAGCGATGTGGTTGGTAGCATCAAGGATGAAGCATGATCATGAGTGGAGGGAGTGAATCCGAATGTTCATTTCTATTTTTAGCTCTTTTTTGCATGGGTTCATCTTTCACGTGTGTTCACTATCCTCGAAAATGATCTGTATTTCGTTGGTCTTTTCGGGGATAATTCGTTAACGAATTATCCCCGAAAAGACCAGCAAAAACCAGCCCAAGCGAAATTTTTCGGGGATAATGAACACAAACTCATGCCATCTCTTTCTATTCATCAGCCCTACTCTCTCACACGCATCGATGAACTTTTACACATCTCTTTGTTCATTGTACTATATTTGAAGGGTTTAAAAGTGATAGATAACAATTCATGTTCATGAAGTAGTTATGGTCAAATGTCAATGGTGTAATGTTTGTACCAGGGTCGACCTGAGTTCAATTCTATTTTTATTATTTTTTTGATGATTTAAAGTTTTATTTAATTTTTAAAACATCCAGCTCCAATAACTTCAAACCCCTTTACTCATTGTTAGAAATGCGTGTTTAATACTTAATCTGTTATTTTTATTGTTTCATTTATTTCTTTTAATTCATTTAGTATCAGTACCCCTTCATACATCCAAACCAGTAAATAGCACGATAATGAATAATAATATGATGGCGCAACTGGCAAAGTGATTCGAAGTAGAACTAGCGATGTGATTGGTAGCATCAAGGATGAAGCATGAGCATGAATTGGAACATGAGTGGAGGGAGTGAATCCGAATGTTCATTTCTATTTTTAGCTCTTTTTTGCATGTGTTCATCTTTCACGTGTGTTCACTATCCCCGAAAATGATCTGTATTTCGTTGGTCTTTTCGGGGATAATTCGTTAACGAATTATCCCCGAAAAGACCAGCGAAAACCAGCGTGGTCGGGAGCTTGGGTGAATCGACCACCGCTAACCCACGTGGGTTTGAAGTGGCTTTACAGTGGGTTAAGGCCGATTTGGTTATTTGGAATGTGATGATCGCGCCTATACCCAAGCTCCCGACCACGCTGGTTTTCGCTGGTCTTTTCGGGGATAATTCGTTAACGAATTATCCCCGAAAAGACCAACGAAATACAGATCATTTTCGGGGATAGTGAACACACGTGAAAGATGAACCCATGCAAAAAAGAGCTAAAAATAGAAATGAACATTCGGATTCACTCCCTCCACTCATGATCATGCTTCACCCTTGATGCTACCAACCACATCGCTAGTTCTACTTCGAATCACTTTGCCAGTTGCGCCACCATATTATTATTCATTATCGTGCTATTTACTGGTTTGTTTGTATGAAGGGGTACTGATACTAAAAGAATTAAAAGAAATAAATAAAACAATAAAAATAACAGATTAACTATTAAACACGCATTTCTAGCAATGAGTAAATGAGTTTGAAGTTATTGGAGCTGGATGTTTTAAAAATTAAATAAAACTTTAAATCATAAAAAAAAACAATAAAAATGGAATTGAACTCAGGTCGACCATGGTACAAACATTACACCATTAACATTTGACCATAACTAGTTCATGAACATGAATTGTTATCTATCACTTTTAAACCCTTCAAATATAGTACAATGAACAAAGAGATGTGTAAAAGTTCATCGATGCGTGTGAGAGAGTAGGGCTGATGAATAGAAAGAGATGGCATGAGTTTGTGTTCATTATCCCCGAAAAATTTCGCTTGGGTATACGACGATGATTACAACGTACCGGAACGTACCGTGGTAAACATCAGTGGCTTAGTTTCTGCAAGTTAGAAGAGACCATGATTTATAAAAGAGTACGCTTAACTTTCACGATTATCGTTGGATACCCGCGGTCTGGTGTTGTATTGTTCAACGTACCACTCTTCTACACCATGGTACATGCGTAAACCACTTCGAATCGAGTAAGAATACGTTGTGCAGCACATCTACCAAGCATTCTACCATTTCTTTAACTTTATTAGATTCACTTCACTACATAAGGTTTTCATCAAAATTTAAAGAAAAATTGGACTTCAACTGCATCCAGATTGGTGTACGTTTAAGGCTGCGCTCTGGCACCAATCGAACACGACATCCGACTCGAACAAACCCATATAATCATATCGAGGTGCACTGTCAGACACAAACAAGCAAACAAGACAAACATGTCAAATCCCATACATTTTTCATGTTCGATGTCGTGTTCGATTGGTGCTAGAGCGCAGGGTAAGGCTGCGCTCTGGCACCAATCGTACAAACCCATGTAATCATATGGAGGTGCACTGACAGACCCAAACAAACAAACAAGACATACATGTCAAATCCTATACATTTTTCATGTTCGATGTCGTGTTCGATTGGTGCTAGAGCGCCGGGTAACAGTACTGCAGACGAGAAAGAGACAGACTGACTGTTGCCAGCTGTGAGCAGAGTGACCAGAAATACCGATTTATCTGTATTCTTACCGATTTTTGATATGCCTACCGACTCACAGATGAGCCTCCTAAAACTATCGATTTTTCGGAAAAAGATTTTTGGTGAAAGATTTTTTAAGGCCCCCCCTATGGCAATCGAAGCAGCCCTGACAAGAAAAACGAGATAGTGTGCGGTTGATCGGTCATGTAATCTGTCAAATATTCAAAAAATAAAGTTTGTTTACATTTTGAACCGAACGATAGCTCTCACGATGTACTACGGCGAATGATTAAAAAAAGGCTACATCGGTGATGAAAATGTTGTGTGTAATGTGTAAAATAAACAGCCGAAAAATTATAATTGGCGGTAGAATCGACTTCGCACGCCTGAAAGCAGTTTAGGGTAAGTAAAGCATAGCCAATAATTGTAATATTAAATCAATTAAAGCGGTGTTTTCTATGCAGCTGTTGTGCAACCGTGTTGAGCCGGTGATCGTTAGAAAGAGGAAAGAAAGAATGCCCGCAATTAAACTACACGATGATCGATCATGGCAAACAAGGTAAGTTGATAATGAACGTAATTCGCACGGTATCAAAAACTCCTCGAGTCTATTTTTTATTAACCATTGTTTGTTTTTTTATAGTTACAAAGCATGCAAAGCTCGCTCGCCGTTGGACGCTTGGACAATTCCTTTCTCTGGTGGAAATCTCGATCGTGGTAATGCCGAACGACTAGAAGCCGTATCCGTGGTCCCGCTCCATCTCCTCCGGCGTCATCCAGCACGACGTGCCGATAAAAGTGTGGTACACCTTCTGCCGCGACATGTCTCCATCGGTGGCGAGCCACGCGCTCATCCGCTATATTTAAGGAGCCGTCGTCGCCGGGCAGTATGATGGCCACCTTGATGTCCACGTAATGGGCAATGCGAAATGTGCACTCAATTGACAAGCGCACAGCAAGATCCAGCAAACGTTACCGACAGTCTTTGTCGCCGTGAAAATGCTTCTAATGCACGGGTGAGTTGGATTATAACTACAAGCATACGTTTTTTTTTCTTTCTTTAGTTTCAGCTAATGCCAGACGAACGATCGAATGACTGTTGCCTCGGAAGGGAGGTCTCATTGCGGATACTGACTTGGATGTGATGCCACCGAGTCGATTGGTCGCAGTTGGCCCTGGTGCTTTGAATGAAGCGACATCGGAGAAGCTGAATGCTTTGTGGACGTGTTGTGTTGTGTGCAGATCTCGATCGGCGAAGTGCTGTATTGATTTTGTGTAGTGATTGTGTCTATATGTATGTTTTAAGTGTGATTGCATTAGTTTTATGCAACTAAATCATGAGCATCGGTTTCTGTATTGAATACTTCGAAAGTATTTATACAAGTGTACAAAATACAGTGTAAATGTGATGAACTAGTTTCGTTTAAAGGTGTCGAACTTTGTACGTTATAGTAGGTCCTTTGTTTTTGTGTGGTGTGTAAACATTAAGTAAAATTGATACCAGTGCTGGAGTGAATTCTTTGCTGAATAAAATAGTGTACAAATATTGTTTTAAAAAACTGTGTGTTTTGTGTATTTTTCGGAAAAAAATATCACTAAAGTGCAAATAGGTAAGAAATCAGTGATTGCGTTGAAAGGAAATTTCTCAGCTACGATGTTCTCCTTTTTTGTTTTTGGCCCGATGTATTCGCTTCCGCATTCTTCATAATGGGCATATAAATGATTGTTCCTAGGTTCCGCTAACAATGTGTTTTAGACGATGCAGTTGCATAATGTGAACAAAACGATAATGTGTAAATATGATGATGTAATTTCCCTGCCTGGTTGTCTGGCTGGCTGATTGGATGGTAGAATGGCTCACTGGCTGGTTAGTGCTGACTAAAATCGGATGCGCTTGGCCCCTCGCCGGAGTGCCGGGTGCATCATACATTGGTGTTCTGTTGCTAGTGCTCGGCTGAGCAGATATTTTGTAATATTTTATCATCGAAAACCCTCACCACTCATTTCTTTCCTTTTTATGCATTTTATATTTTTCATCAGTAGGAGTATCTCGTTTAATTTATTTATTTATTTATTTATTTATTTTTTAGAAATTGAAGTACATAAATCGGTCTATCCGTTTATATCGGTTTCATAAGCCTCTTCAATCGTTTAATGGTCAATCAATCATGGTCAACACTCTTACACTTCTGACGAACGTAACGAACGTATGAACTGAATGAAAAAATATGCTCAGTAATGAATTGTGATATGTTCAAACCCAATTCATAGACAGACCAATTGCATTTGAGTGCAAAAAAAAAAAATACTGCTTATACATTGTTTCATTTTGGTTGTCTCCCTCTCCATCTCTCTCTTGATAGGAATGCCTGGTCGCTAGCTGCAGCTTCCCATCGATGTAGGCACTCGATCTTCGAGGTTTTACTTCACCTGATCTAGCCATCGAACTCGCTGTGCTTCCTTGCTTCTAGTACCGAACTGAGTGCCGCTTTCGAACACCTTGCTGTTGGGGCACGAGTCTGGCATCTTTACAACATGTCCCAGCCATCGCAAACAGATATGTCCGACGCGCCATACGGCTTCAGTAAGCTCGTGGTTGATCATTCGCATCCACACCCCATGCTCGAATGCACCGCTTAAGATGATCCGGAGGATGCGTCGGCCGTCGTGTTTCGCCGCTGTCCTTTGCATGCTATAAAGTAACACACTTATTCATCGCAGCACGAGCGCAACGTGATACATCGTGACATCATCCGGAAAACTTGCAGCTGGGGCACGGTGGTGATCTGAAGATAGATTTCGGTTGGTCCGTGTATGCGCCGACCTTGTTCCGGTACGACGCTGTGCATTTCGCTCGACTATTTATCGCCCGAGATGGTGCATGGTCAGCCGCACATAAAAACTGTCGATCTATCGAATTTGGGCGTGCTGGCGTACAAGCTGCTGTGCGGTAAGGTCCCGGTTTTGGCGACCACGTATGAGGAAACGTACTATAAAATCATGAAGCTGCAGTTTAAGATGCCGCCAGATATGACGAAGCCGGCGGCCCATCTGATCTCGCGACTGTTCGTTAAGGATCTGGCCAGCCGTATGCCGCTGAAACATGTTGCGTCCATCCCTGGATTCTGCTGCTCGTGCACAAAAAGTAAATAGGAATTGCTGCTACCATGTACCATTTATCGTTATGTTCTCACTAAGTATGTTTATAAGATACCTGTAACTTTTAGTTTTTTAAACCCTATCTCTTATAAGAAGTAGTGGTATTTGAATTGAATATGTACAAGGCAAGTGTAATGACAAGTAATGATAATTGTTATTTGTGTGTTCACTCAAATGTTATTATACTTTCTTCATGTTCAACATCTGTTATTATTTCAATTATTAACAATAAAATATGGCAAAATATTTTTAAGCTATAGATCGTCTTTGTATTGAATGAATGCAATTGATGGGTTTTGCATTATGATGATCAAGACCGTGACCAGCCTCTCGGGGTGCCTTTGGTGCCTCAGTTCTGTATAAAGGAGAGCGTAGAAGGGTATGGCTATATTCTTTTCGGCGCTGCCATGCACCTTTCGGTGCAACGATAAGATAGAGTTAATGTTTTTTTGCACCACTGAAGCACACACCAACCAGCACACACCAACCAGTGATTGACTATCCGGTTAGGTGATACGAATAAGTCTTGTAAGCATTTCCACGTTTGTCGGCTGTAGCGGAAATAAAGCACAACAATTATTTATTTGTTACGATATACATAGGAAGAAAGTGCAACGCTGTGCGGTCCCGTGATACAGTCATCAATTCGTACGACCTAATAACATGCCTGTCATGGGTTCAAACCTCGTACGGTCCGTCCCCCCGTACGAGTCCTAAAAAATCAAAATAGTTAGGTGTTTTTACTTCTCTTTTTCCATTTTGGACATAACTGTTGCCACTAATGGTATGCCTGTACCACTAAATGATTTATCAATGTAATTAAGCTATTGATTACCCACATCAGGATAGTCAGTCCTATGTATGAGGGGGGCGGTCCATACGGGACTTGAGCCCATGACGAGCATGTTGTTTGGAAAAATAGTTTAGTGCATAACAATCAACTTATTTTCCTTCATTGAAGAACAGAGAAGCTGTTGTGGTCCGATCGAACTTAGCCATTCTGTCCATCTGGGTGTGCCACTCAGCGATAGCAGTCGACGGCTTCCGTATGATGTGTGCGTGGAAGGATGTGCGTGAGTTACAGGTCGCTGACCAGACGATTGAGAGAGAAATAGTGCAAAAAAGAGGGAGATCTAACCTGCAGCGCACATGTAGTGAGTATTCTCATTTGTGCGGCTGAGCTAAGGCAAATAGGACAAACGGGCCCGTGCTATTCATTTATAATTAGGGAATAAAGGATTTTATATGTTTGTGTCAATGCAAAGTAATCGTCTTCATCATTGTAGTTAACGTCCATGCATCCGACATCAAAGAAGCCAAAGCAATCAGAAACCGATTGAAGATTTTAAAGCTCGCAGGCCACAGCGGGCATTAAGCACTGTTGTGGAAGGTCAGTGTTTTACGAACAAGAGCCCAACTGAATAGGAAAGGACTGTTCGAAGGGCAGTGGTTAGTACCAAAATGTGATCGTCCTGATGATAGTTTTAAGAGTGTGTTCCTTTAGTCAAATAATTATTGTTTAAAATACGGTCGAGTAAAATACGTATGTTTGTCAATGATAATAAAAGGTCAAGGCTAAGTATGTAGAGAGAAAAAATAAATAAATAAATAAAAATAAAACACAGTCCCCCGATCCTGTTAGTATACGATCGTCAGCAATTGACGTCGCATTCCAGCTAGCACCACGAGGAGGTAGGATTCGGAGTTCCAAGATAGCGGTTGCATAATAATACATCCGCTTCCTGGCATTAGCTAGCCAGCTGGAAAGAGCTCGATGAATTTAAAGTGTTTAAAAATACGAATAACAATATGTTAATACTTACTCAAACTCCTGAACTGATTGGATGGCACGCAAGATGGTAATGAAATTGTTGGGCTGGGCTCGCTTAAGCTGGTACTCGCGTATATATTCTATTAATGCTCCCCGGTTTGTGCCTTTAGATCTTAAAAAGGGCTTGACCCAGCGCCATAAATTCTCGATGGTCTGTGTGTGTACTAATGGATCGCTTGGGTCGACAAAATTTTCGGAATGGTTTATCATCTCGTGCTCATACCCTTTTCCGTCTAATCCGATGTAGGCACGCCAACCATCCGTCACAATTGTCGTTCCGGGGGCCACATTGTTCATTATAATGCCCTGCAAGTTGCCAGCGTCGCGTTTCTGAACCAGCTCCAGAAAAATCTCTTTTGTCTCCCGACAAATACCACCGACCAGCCAAACCTGGTTGTTGTCCGCGATCCGTCCTCTGTGGTACTTCCGTTTGGTAATGACGGACTCGTCGATCTCCACAGTGAGCCCTTCGCCTCCGATCTGTTGTCGGTGGGTTTCCACATATTCAACGCTTATTTCACGGAGTATTTTGAACCATTTTAGAATGGCTGTCTTACCTACAATGAGATAAAAATAAAACAAAACAAAAAATTTATCAAAACCGACTGATTGAAAAAAAATACTAAAAATAAATTACCGGCTGCACATTCAGCTTCCGCAACCATCCGCGTCGTATTTCGAGACCACTCAGAGGTTATCTCCATCAACTGGGATAGAGACAGTCTCGAATTTTTGAAAATACTATCCGTGCGGACAGTACATTCCCAGCCGGTGCAGCTCGATGTAGGCTTGCAAATCCATTTGCAAGCATTGGAGCGCTTGGTTACCTTCAGCTTCATTTGTCTCTTGCACTTGCTGCATTGTTGCGTTGGCGGCAAGAGTTCCGCTTCCTGCAAAAGACGAACCAACCCTTCCTCATCCGCGGTTAGCTTCTTCAGGTCACTGGAATTTTTGACTGCTGCAAATATATCCATGGTAAATGGTTTGTCCTGAAAATAAAACTTTCAAAAAGAGAGAATCTTTAATCTGTACACCACTTTGTTGATCAAAACATTCAACTACATACGGAGCAATATTTTCCCGCGCGATCTACACTTCCACACATAACCGATTTTACTCATTCGTTAGTACAATACATTTAAACACACTCAACCGATATCGACGATTGATTGTGTGGTTTGTGAAGTAGTGATGTCCTGCTCGACCCGCACCAACCGGATTGGAGACATCCGGAAGCAACTCGGAGTCGTTCGAAACGACCCGTAAGATTCAAGGAGGTTCAGTAGGTGCAACGATTCCGGAAATCCGGTAGGTGCAAGAAAGCAGTCTCGATTCCGACACGTTGGTGCATTTCGGGTCGGGTCAAGGTAGGTTCAATACTCGACCAGAAATCGCTGCACCAACGGGTCGAAGTTGCTTGTCACCTACTCATCATTCGGGTCGACCCGAACTCGTTACACCCGCGGGTCGGAATCGATTACAGCGCATAATAATGCAGCGCTGCGCATAAGGTGCAGCGATTGCTGGTCGAGTATTGAACCTACCTTGACCCGACCCGAAATGCACCAACGTGTCGGAATCGAGACTGCTTTCTTGCACCTACCGGATTTCCGGAATCGTTGCACCTACTGAACCTCCTTGAATCTTACGGGTCGTTTCGAACGACTCCGAGTTGCTTCCGGATGTCTCCAATCCGGTTGGTGCGGGTCGAGCAGGACATCACTACTTCACAAACCACACAATCAATCGTCGATATCGGTTGAGTGTGTTTAAATGTATTGTACTAACGAATGAGTAAAATCGGTTATGTGTGGAAGTGTAGATCGCGCGGGAAAATATTGCTCCGTATGTAGTTGAATGTTTTGATCAACAAAGTGGTGTACAGATTAAAGATTCTCTCTTTTTGAAAGTTTTATTTTCAGGACAAACCATTTACCATGGATATATTTGCAGCAGTCAAAAATTCCAGTGACCTGAAGAAGCTAACCGCGGATGAGGAAGGGTTGGTTCGTCTTTTGCAGGAAGCGGAACTCTTGCCGCCAACGCAACAATGCAGCAAGTGCAAGAGACAAATGAAGCTGAAGGTAACCAAGCGCTCCAATGCTTGCAAATGGATTTGCAAGCCTACATCGAGCTGCACCGGCTGGGAATGTACTGTCCGCACGGATAGTATTTTCAAAAATTCGAGGCTGTCTCTATCCCAGTTGATGGAGATAACCTCTGAGTGGTCTCGAAATACGACGCGGATGGTTGCGGAAGCTGAATGTGCAGCCGGTAATTTATTTTTAGTATTTTTTTTCAATCAGTCGGTTTTGATAAATTTTTTGTTTTGTTTTATTTTTATCTCATTGTAGGTAAGACAGCCATTCTAAAATGGTTCAAAATACTCCGTGAAATAAGCGTTGAATATGTGGAAACCCACCGACAACAGATCGGAGGCGAAGGGCTCACTGTCGAGATCGACGAGTCCGTCATTACCAAACGGAAGTACCACAGAGGACGGATCGCGGACAACAACCAGGTTTGGCTGGTCGGTGGTATTTGTCGGGAGACAAAAGAGATTTTTCTGGAGCTGGTTCAGAAACGCGACGCTGGCAACTTGCAGGGCATTATAATGAACAATGTGGCCCCCGGAACGACAATTGTGACGGATGGTTGGCGTGCCTACATCGGATTAGACGGAAAAGGGTATGAGCACGAGATGATAAACCATTCCGAAAATTTTGTCGACCCAAGCGATCCATTAGTACACACACAGACCATCGAGAATTTATGGCGCTGGGTCAAGCCCTTTTTAAGATCTAAAGGCACAAACCGGGGAGCATTAATAGAATATATACGCGAGTACCAGCTTAAGCGAGCCCAGCCCAACAATTTCATTACCATCTTGCGTGCCATCCAATCAGTTCAGGAGTTTGAGTAAGTATTAACATATTGTTATTCGTATTTTTAAACACTTTAAATTCATCGAGCTCTTTCCAGCTGGCTAGCTAATGCCAGGAAGCGGATGTATTATTATGCAACCGCTATCTTGGAACTCCGAATCCTACCTCCTCGTGGTGCTAGCTGGAATGCGACGTCAATTGCTGACGATCGTATACTAACAGGATCGGGGGACTATGTTTTATTTTTATTTATTTATTTATTTTTTCTCTCTACATACTTAGCCTTGACCTTTTATTATCATTGACAAACATACGTATTTTACTCGACCGTATTTTAAACAATAATTATTTGACTAAAGGAACACACTCTTAAAACTATCATCAGGACGATCACATGTTGGTACTAACCACTGCCCTTCGAACAGTCCTTTCCTATTCAGTTGGGCTCTTGTTCGTAAAACACTGACCTTCCACAACAGTGCTTAATGCCCGCTGTGGCCTGCGAGCTTTAAAATCTTCAATCGGTTTCTGATTGCTTTGGCTTCTTTGATGTCGGATGCATGGACGTTAACTACAATGATGAAGACGATTACTTTGCATTGACACAAACATATAAAATCCTTTATTCCCTAATTATAAATGAATAGCACGGGCCCGTTTGTCCTATTTGCCTTAGCTCAGCCGCACGAATGAGAATACTCACTACATGTGCGCTGCAGGTTAGATCTCCCTCTTTTTTGCACTATTTCTCTCTCAATCGTCTGGTCAGCGACCTGTAACTCACGCACATCCTTCCACGCACACATCATACGGAAGCCGTCGACTGCTATCGCTGAGTGGCACACCCAGATGGACAGAATGGCTAAGTTCGATCGGACCACAACAGCTTCTCTGTTCTTCAATGAAGGAAAATAAGTTGATTGTTATGCACTAAACTATTTTTCCAAACAACATGCTCGTCATGGGCTCAAGTCCCGTATGGACCGCCCCCCTCATACATAGGACTGACTATCCTGATGTGGGTAATCAATAGCTTAATTACATTGATAAATCATTTAGTGGTACAGGCATACCATTAGTGGCAACAGTTATGTCCAAAATGGAAAAAGAGAAGTAAAAACACCTAACTATTTTGATTTTTTTTTTCATGAATCAGACTGACCAAACCTTTTTGCAAGCTAGTTCCATTTCTCACACAACAATTTTGGTAGATGATAGAACACCTTCTGTTAAGACGGAAGCACTTTTACCGTATCCATCACGACAACGCAGCACTTTCTTTCTTTTTGGCTTAACGACGCGAACATGTCGACCTGTACAGGCTTTCGAAACTGATTTGGTACCACGCAGCCGGATAGTTGATCCTTGCTACGGGGGGACGGACCGTACGAGGTTTGAACCCATGACAGGCATGTTATTAGGTCGTACGAATTGATGACTGTATCACGGGACCGCACAGCGTTGCACTTTCTTCCTATGTATATCGTAACAAATAAATAATTGTTGTGCTTTATTTCCGCTACAGCCGACAAACGTGGAAATGCTTACAAGACTTATTCGTATCACCTAACCGGATAGTCAATCACTGGTTGGTGTGTGCTGGTTGGTGTGTGCTTCAGTGGTGCAAAAAAACATTAACTCTATCTTATCGTTGCACCGAAAGGTGCATGGCAGCGCCGAAAAGAATATAGCCATACCCTTCTACGCTCTCCTTTATACAGAACTGAGGCACCAAAGGCACCCCGAGAGGCTGGTCACGGTCTTGATCATCATAATGCAAAACCCATCAATTGCACTCATTCAATACAAAGACGATCTATAGCTTAAAAAATATTTTGCCATATTTTATTGTTAATAATTGAAATAATAACAGATGTTGAACATGAAGAAAGTATAATAACATTTGAGTGAACACACAAATAACAATTATCATTACTTGTCATTACACTTGCCTTGTACATATTCAATTCAAATACCACTACTTCTTATAAGAGATAGGGTTTAAAAAACTAAAAGTTACAGGTATCTTATAAACATACTTAGTGAGAACATAACGATAAATGTTACTGTAGAATCCTGCCCGTTAGTTCGGTGCTGTTAATAGTTCTCTGTCCAACTGTTTATTCCAAAAAGCCCCCCTTCTTTGCTTTGAGCACTTGCTTATATACGCTCTCATCAATTCCTCTCCCTCACAATTCTCTCTTTGAGCCAGTGCGCTCAGCGCTCATCCACTCATGCGATCCTCTCTCTTTTGTTGAACTTGTACGCAACTCTACATCCCTTTTCTACTCGGAAGTGAAATATGTACATTACAAATATATTTTAATTATTATTACTTAAAGCAAGAAAAGAAAAAAAAACTAATCATTATACCTATTTGGGATTTTTCGAATGCGCGTGGGACGTTTAAATTCCTTCTTATCCTTTTGTTGCTGTTTATGTTGTGTACTTATTGTATTGTTTTGTTGCGTTTCTTCGTCACAAACCTTACTTAAATGAGCCACGGGCCGGCGATATTTTACACCTGCACTACTTACAACTACCGTATCATTTCCTACTTTTCTTAACACCTTAAATATCTCAATTCCATAATTTGGCTCCGATTTTCCTTGCTGGTAATGCCATACCCGCACTCTATCTCCTACTTTAATTCCAGACTGTTTGGATTTCCTTGATCTATCTGCGTAAAGTTTTCCTTTCATTTTCTTTATAGCATCTCTTTCCTTAACTTCACTATCACGATTCCAAACCTCTGTAGTTCTTAACGATGGCAATAGGCCTTTGATTGGTCTTCCAGTGAGTAGTTCAAGCGGAGCTTTTCCCGTTATGGAGTGTGGAGTGGTGTTGTACATATTTTCATATTTTATAATTGCTTCGCGCCAATCTGTTTTTTCTGCTTTCGCAATTCGCAAAGCACGAAGTATACCTCTATTATTCCTTTCCACAAGTCCATTCATCTGTGGCCAATACGGTATTGTGTGAATTATTTTTATATCTTTACGTTTAAAATAGTTTTTAAATTCTTCACTACTAAAAGGTGGCCCATTGTCACATCTAATTGATTCTGGATATGATTGATCCTTGCATATTGTCTCTAAAGCCTCGATAGTCTTACTTGCTGATGTAATTTTCATCTCAATGATTTTTATGAATCTGCTGTAGTAATCGACAACTACCAGAAACGTTCCATATTCCTTAACCGAAAAAAAATCTATTGCAATATCCTGCCAAGGACGATCTGGCATTTCTTTTCTAATCATTGGTTCTGCGTGACCCAAAGGTCTCACTGCTGCACAACCAGCACAAGCTTTTACAAAACATGTGATTTCTCGGTCCATATATGGCCACCACATTCTTTCCCTAAGTTTTCTTTTCATAGTTTCTTCGCCAGGGTGACCTATGTGAGCTATCTTTAGGGCCTTTTGACGCAATTTTTCAGGTAGAACTAATCTATCGTCCCTAACTACAATACCCTGCACTATTCCTAGTTCTTTACTAAATGCCTGATAGTGTGCTAGTTTTGGTTTCCAAGATTGATTTTCAATTGCTTTAATGACCTCTCTCATTGTTTCATCTTTATCTGTTTCCGCTTTAATTTCGTTTAACGTAATTGCTTCAGACTCGCTCTCAATGGTATATACATAATGTTCAGAAGCTTCATCAAACGATTTATCTTTATCTGAATTAGGGCATAATCTTGATAAACTATCTGAAATATTAGATGAGCCTGGAATGTATTTTACTACAAAATTATATGGCTGTAGTCTTAAAGCCCAGCCTTCCGCTCTAGAACAAGCTCGTTTGCCGCTTTGATGCTTTCCTTCAAATATATACTCTAATGTTTTATGGTCTGTAAAGATGGTAAATGTAGTACCAAACAAGTATGGATAAAATTTTTCAACAGCCCATACTACTGCTAACGCTTCTCTTTGCGTTTGTGGATAGACCTTTTCAGGTTTCGTCAAGCCTTTTGATGCAAAGCTTATAATCCTAGACATGCCTTTCTTATTCCTCTGGGTCAACACGGCACCTAATCCTGTTGGAGAAGCATCAACATACAGTTCCGTGTCCTCTTCCGGTTTGAAAAAACCCAGTTTACGTACATTATTCGACAATTCCAGTCTTAAATCATCAAACGCTGCTTCTTGCTCTTTTCCAAATACTTCTATTTCTCCTCTGACGAATTTTCGTAATGGTTCTGATCTACTTGAAAGGTGATGAATAAACTGCCCAACAAAATTAACTAAACCTAAGAAGCTTCTAGTCTCTTCTTTTGTTATTGGTTTCCTAAAGTTCTTTATAGCCTCTATTTTAGCTTCTGTGGGACCAATACCTGACGCACTTATATTGTAGCCGAGGATTTCCAATTCTTTTACTTCTATAGAACATTTATCCTTATTCAATGTAGCATTATTCTTTCATAGTATTTCTAACACCTGCTTTAATCGACTATCATGTTCCACTTTATCTTTTCCTGCAATGACTATATCGTCTATGTAGATTACTACACCAGCTATTCCTAGAAGCATTTGCGTCATAATCCGCTGAAAGATCTCTGGCGCACAATTTATTCCAAACATCAATCGTTTAAAACGCATTAATCCTTTGTTTGTCATAAAAGTGGTGATTCCTCTCGAGTCTGGATGGAGTTCTACGTGGTGATAAGCCGAAGTTATATCAAGTTTTGAGAAAATCTTACATCCTTGTAATTTGTTCAATAAAGTTTCGATAACTGGAAGTGGAAAATGCTCTCGTTGTATGGCTTGATTTGGATACTTCATATTTATGCAAATTCTAATATCGTCTTTGCCCTTTGGTACCACCACCATTGGTGATATCCATTCGGGGGGACCATCAACTGGTTCTATTATATCAGTTTCTAACATCTGTTGAATTTTACTTTCTACCTTTTTCTCCAGTGCAATGGGAATGCGAACATAGGATATTTTCTTCGGCGGAACTTCTTTGTTAATAGATAATCGAATCTGAATACCGGGGAATTTCGGAAATGGTTGACATCTTTCCTCAATATTTTGTACTTCCAAGCCTACTTTCAAAACTTTTAATTCCTCAGCCGTCACTTTACCTAACAACGACTTATTACTGCCTTGCACTACAATGAATTCAGCGAAAGTTGTAGGTTTACTCTGATTAATTGATATTACTGCTTTAAACTTTAAAATTAATTTCAGAGGCTGATTACTAGCGTACGTTGTGATTTGCTTATCGCAATTGTAAGATATATCTTGAATGTTTGCCTTTGATTTTTGTAATTCTAACCATACTTGTTCTGTCACTGTGTTTACTGATGCACCGGAATCTATTAGGAAAACTACATGAACCGTATCTAACATGCATTTAACCATTTGTCCAATAGTCGCGTCGTGGTAAAAATCTAATAAGAAAATAAGATATCATTACAAACACCCATACAGGATTCTACTAGCCCTCTCAATTGTGATATAATACCTCATTAAGGCTGTCCTTTTCATTCGCTTCATTTCGTTGATTTTGTTCTCGTCGATCCGTTGGTTCATTCTTTGCTCTCTTCCATTGATAATTGTTTTTGACCGAGTTCCGTCCGTCTTTCTTACAAACTCTACCAAAATGACCTACTCGTCCGCAAGAGTTACATCGTGCTTTACGCGCATAACACTCACTTGAATCCCCACTGTGTCGCCACGAACCGCATCGATAGCAGCTAGACTCACGCCATTTCCTTTTTTCTGTTACTGGCATTGATTTTACATACGCTATTGATGATTCCTGTTCCTTATCCTTGATCTTCATCTTTTGGCCTATCAGAATTTCTCTATTGATTGCGTAATTAATGAGTTCATCCAATTCCATCGTATTTTCTAACCCTTTATCTCTTACTCGCTCATCCTTTGCTCCTACAGTTATTTGGTGTGCTATTTCTTTTACTATTCGTTCGTGGAAATCGCATCGTGCAGCTTGTGTCCTTAGTCGCAACACAAACTGGTTGAACGATTCTTCATTTTCTTGTTTTAGAGAACGAAAAAGCTCCAACTCGATGCGTTCGTTTCTCTTTCCCAAAAAGAAATGATTTAAACGTTTAATAGCATTGTCGTACTCCGGAACTTGTGGTTGCTGAAAGGGTATTACTGCTGGACTTGGCTGTTCTTCTCCTGATACCGGAGCCAAATTGAAGTAAATTCTCTGCAATCCTCGACCTCCACGTGCCAGCATGTACGCCAACTTCTCATCTTGCGTATTGATCTTTTTAAGCATTATTATTAGCTCAAATGCTCGGTGCCACTCCTCCCACTCACGGCGTAAATCCGAAGCATCCACCGACTCATTGAACGGTTGCAATGGCCAATTTTCTTCCATCTACAATGCAACGAGAAAAAAATAAAAAAATAAAAGGATACCTTAAATAAAAATAACTTTAACAAAAACCAAAAGAAAGAAAAAAATAAATAAATAAAAGGAAAATCCATTTTTACTGTCTTTATGCCACAATAACTAATCCCATGAAAAAAAAAATTATTATTTTTTTTTTTTTAACCGCTATAAGCATGGGGAGCAGAAAAAAACACACACACACACACACACACACAAGATAAAATAAATTATTCACGAAATCCATACACTCACACATCCGCACATGCACACGCATACACACATATCCTCAAAACACACATAATGTGTCCAAGAACACACATCGTAAAACTGTTCCCAGATTTATCTGATTATTCCCAAATGACAAGCCAGTACAAAAGACTGTGTCCAAAATTGATACATTATTAATGTTCTTTTGTTATCTGTCTCCAACGTTCTTATCCAACACACTTCACAGTTCCTTTGTACCGCACGTGCCGCTTTTCTTCTTTTCTTCCTATTCCCTGTCATCCAGATTTTGGCACCAAGGTGTTTACCGCAGTTTGTTTTGCACTAGTTATTTTGTCGCCGGCTTCTCCTCCTCTTTTTTATTCTTTGTCTTCTTTACCACCATATTCGACCACACACGACTCGGCAGCAGCAGCTGGTTTTGACCCATTGTCTTATCTTTCTTCGAATTTCAACTCAGTTCTACCACTTCTTTGTTTCCGTTGAAATGTATTCTCCTCTTTTGTATTGTAGGTTATTCCACTGGTATAATGTGGATGCATACGTGAATATATATATATATTTTTTTTTAACTCTTTTTCAACTCACTTACACACGCACGATTGCCACCAATTCCAACTTATTTGTTTTTCATATTATTTCAATCACGGTTAATTCCACCTTTTTGTCGTCTCATTAGAACGCAATACTAATTTTCATTCGCTTCATCACTTTCTAACATAACTTCACGGCCCTTTTCCTCCCTTTTTTCTGGTGCTGCGGATAAGACCGGCCTCACGAATTTTGCTACGGAAACCCCGGACTCTTTTAGTTACTTCGGTATTTCACCGGCCTTAACTTCAATTTAGCTACGGTTTTCCCGGACTCGTTTTATGCTACGGATTCAACCGGTCCCATATTTTGCTACAGAAATTATTTCTGGATTCATTTGGGCGCTACGTTTAACGGACTCAACCCATTATAGTACTAGTTTTCCGGTCTCAATTTGTGCTACGGATTTTCAACTTTTTGTACATGCTGCGGCTTTGCCGGTCTCATGATCCAATCTCTCTCACTATTACGTTTTAACGGACTCAATTTAACATCGTATTGACTTTCCGGTCTCAATTTATGCTACGGATTTCCAACTTCTTTTTTTTTTTTTTTTGCGTGCTGCGGCTTTTGCCGGTCTCATAACTCACTTTCACTTCGTGTATCGCTATTATGGTATTACACTATGTTAATTGAAGCTCACTTTTAACCAACTATTACGCTTTTGAAAACTTCACAGTACTTCGGATAAATCCGATCTTCCATTGTATATACCTTTCCTTTATTTTAACAAAATTTTCACTACCGACTGCGCCAATTGTAGAATCCTGCCCGTTAGTTCGGTGCTGTTAATAGTTCTCTGTCCAACTGTTTATTCCAAAAAGCCCCCCTTCTTTGCTTTGAGCACTTGCTTATATACGCTCTCATCAATTCCTCTCCCTCACAATTCTCTCTTTGAGCCAGTGCGCTCAGCGCTCAACCACTCATGCGATCCTCTCTCTTTTGTTGAACTTGTACGCAACTCTACAGGTACATGGTAGCAGCAATTCCTATTTACTTTTTGTGCACGAGCAGCAGAATCCAGGGATGGACGCAACATGTTTCAGCGGCATACGGCTGGCCAGATCCTTAACGAACAGTCGCGAGATCAGATGGGCCGCCGGCTTCGTCATATCTGGCGGCATCTTAAACTGCAGCTTCATGATTTTATAGTACGTTTTCTCATACGTGGTCGCCAAAACCGGGACCTTACCGCACAGCAGCTTGTACGCCAGCACGCCCAAATTCGATAGATCGACAGTTTTTATGTGCGGCTGACCATGCACCATCTCGGGCGATAAATAGTCGAGCGAAATGCACAGCGTCGTACCGGAACAAGGTCGGCGCATACACGGACCAACCGAAATCGACTATCTTCAGATCACCACCGTGCCCCAGCTGCAAGTTTTCCGGATGATGTCACGATGTATCACGTTGCGCTCGTGCTGCGATGAATAAGTGTGTTACTTTATAGCATGCAAAGGACAGCGGCGAAACACGACGGCCGACGCATC
Organism: Anopheles merus; assembly: GCF_017562075.2. NCBI lineage: Eukaryota > Metazoa > Arthropoda > Insecta > Diptera > Culicidae > Anopheles > Anopheles merus. The sequence continues at coordinate 16,252 of NW_024427666.1, read as the reverse complement.
CTCCGGATCATCTTAAGCGGTGCATTCGAGCATGGGGTGTGGATGCGAATGATCAACCACGAGCTTACTGAAGCCGTATGGCGCGTCGGACATATCTGTTTGCGATGGCTGGGACATGTTGTAAAGATGCCAGACTCGTGCCCCAACAGCAAGGTGTTCGAAAGCGGCACTCAGTTCGGTACTAGAAGCAAGGAAGCACAGCGAGTTCGATGGCTAGATCAGGTGAAGTAAAACCTCGAAGATCGAGTGCCTACATCGATGGGAAGCTGCAGCTAGCGACCAGGCATTCCTATCAAGAGAGAGATGGAGAGGGAGACAACCAAAATGAAACAATGTATAAGCAGTATTTTTTTTTTTTGCACTCAAATGCAATTGGTCTGTCTATGAATTGGGTTTGAACATATCACAATTCATTACTGAGCATATTTTTTCATTCAGTTCATACGTTCGTTACGTTCGTCAGAAGTGTAAGAGTGTTGACCATGATTGATTGACCATTAAACGATTGAAGAGGCTTATGAAACCGATATAAACGGATAGACCGATTTATGTACTTCAATTTCTAAAAAATAAATAAATAAATAAATAAATAAATTAAACGAGATACTCCTACTGATGAAAAATATAAAATGCATAAAAAGGAAAGAAATGAGTGGTGAGGGTTTTCGATGATAAAATATTACAAATATCTGCTCAGCCGAGCACTAGCAACAGAACACCAATGTATGATGCACCCGGCACTCCGGCGAGGGGCCAAGCGCATCCGATTTTAGTCAGCACTAACCAGCCAGTGAGCCATTCTACCATCCAATCAGCCAGCCAGACAACCAGGCAGGGAAATTACATCATCATATTTACACATTATCGTTTTGTTCACATTATGCAACTGCATCGTCTAAAACACATTGTTAGCGGAACCTAGGAACAATCATTTATATGCCCATTATGAAGAATGCGGAAGCGAATACATCGGGCCAAAAACAAAAAAGGAGAACATCGTAGCTGAGAAATTTCCTTTCAACGCAATCACTGATTTCTTACCTATTTGCACTTTAGTGATATTTTTTTCCGAAAAATACACAAAACACACAGTTTTTTAAAACAATATTTGTACACTATTTTATTCAGCAAAGAATTCACTCCAGCACTGGTATCAATTTTACTTAATGTTTACACACCACACAAAAACAAAGGACCTACTATAACGTACAAAGTTCGACACCTTTAAACGAAACTAGTTCATCACATTTACACTGTATTTTGTACACTTGTATAAATACTTTCGAAGTATTCAATACAGAAACCGATGCTCATGATTTAGTTGCATAAAACTAATGCAATCACACTTAAAACATACATATAGACACAATCACTACACAAAATCAATACAGCACTTCGCCGATCGAGATCTGCACACAACACAACACGTCCACAAAGCATTCAGCTTCTCCGATGTCGCTTCATTCAAAGCACCAGGGCCAACTGCGACCAATCGACTCGGTGGCATCACATCCAAGTCAGTATCCGCAATGAGACCTCCCTTCCGAGGCAACAGTCATTCGATCGTTCGTCTGGCATTAGCTGAAACTAAAGAAAGAAAAAAAAACGTATGCTTGTAGTTATAATCCAACTCACCCGTGCATTAGAAGCATTTTCACGGCGACAAAGACTGTCGGTAACGTTTGCTGGATCTTGCTGTGCGCTTGTCAATTGAGTGCACATTTCGCATTGCCCATTACGTGGACATCAAGGTGGCCATCATACTGCCCGGCGACGACGGCTCCTTAAATATAGCGGATGAGCGCGTGGCTCGCCACCGATGGAGACATGTCGCGGCAGAAGGTGTACCACACTTTTATCGGCACGTCGTGCTGGATGACGCCGGAGGAGATGGAGCGGGACCACGGATACGGCTTCTAGTCGTTCGGCATTACCACGATCGAGATTTCCACCAGAGAAAGGAATTGTCCAAGCGTCCAACGGCGAGCGAGCTTTGCATGCTTTGTAACTATAAAAAAACAAACAATGGTTAATAAAAAAATAGACTCGAGGAGTTTTTGATACCGTGCGAATTACGTTCATTATCAACTTACCTTGTTTGCCATGATCGATCATCGTGTAGTTTAATTGCGGGCATTCTTTCTTTCCTCTTTCTAACGATCACCGGCTCAACACGGTTGCACAACAGCTGCATAGAAAACACCGCTTTAATTGATTTAATATTACAATTATTGGCTATGCTTTACTTACCCTAAACTGCTTTCAGGCGTGCGAAGTCGATTCTACCGCCAATTATAATTTTTCGGCTGTTTATTTTACACATTACACACAACATTTTCATCACCGATGTAGCCTTTTTTAATCATTCGCCGTAGTACATCGTGAGAGCTATCGTTCGGTTCAAAATGTAAACAAACTTTATTTTTTGAATATTTGACAGATTACATGACCGATCAACCGCACACTATCTCGTTTTTCTTGTCAGGGCTGCTTCGATTGCCATAGGGGGGGCCTTAAAAAATCTTTCACCATTTATAACAAATAATAGGACACGTTAACCGAGAGTTGGCAACCAAATTTACACACGTAAGTTGGCAACCGGCATACCCGGGTATTCCACACGTTTTGATGCAAAAAATTAACGATTTTCATAGGTAAAACAATGCTTTCTATATTTTATGCTGTAAGCAAGTAATGCCGAACTGATATTCTCTTCTATTTCATTTATTCATTAAGTGTGTAGCAGCCCACTGTGCAGTTCGCGTGGCTCGTACGCAGAGTACGAGCTGTCATCAAGAGCTGTCAGAATTCCGTGGCGTGAACGACCATTCTGTTTGGCGCCCATTTTGAGAGCAGACCGATTTGGAAAAGTAAAAATAAAGAAAATTGAACTAAATGCTAAAGTGGTGACCCCGACGTGATCCGTCAATATTTTTCACAATTACGAACGAATTCAAACAATGGAGAACGAGAACGCAACTGTACCGTGTGCTCAGCATGTTTATGCTGGTGAAAGTGTAGCATCATCATCATCATCATCCGCGGCTGTTGCAGCAATTGCTACCCCGCGTCTTAACCCACCAGTTATGGCCGACACCAACATTGACGCATATTTTAAGTCCCTCGATTTTGGTTTGCTGCATCTGGAATCACCGCCCAACATGACTCTCAACGGTACAATATCGTCATGGCCCAGGTTCCCCCGCAGAAACTTGGTGAACTTCGCACAATTGTCGAGAATACTCCAACTAGTGGAAAATACCCATATATCAAATCAAAGCTGACGGAACATTTCGCTGACAGCCAGCAGCGGCGTTTGCATCGTGTGTTGTCTGAAATGCCCCTTGGAGATTTAAAGCCTAGCCATCTTTTTAACGAGATGAAGCGAGTTGCCGGCGATTCTCTAGGGGACACCTTGCTGCTAGACTTATGGCAGCTCGACTTCCGCTCATGCCCAAGCAGCAGTAATTGCTTCGCGTGGTGATGCCGCTGACAAGACGACTATAGCTGATGCTATTGTCGAATCTATGAGCTTACGAAATATTAGCTCTATCGGTCAGGAAACACTACAACTGCTCTCAATGTAACATCGAGTGATCAACAGATTCAGGATCTTAATTGGCAATCGACGCATTATCGAAACGATTTGACAGATCCATCCTAATAACCCCCAAGGTCGATCCCGTTCTCGCGCACGTAGTACGGATTCTGATCGCGCTAGAGACACATCAAATGGGCCATGCTGGTATCATCGTACTTACGGAAGTAATGCTAGAGTATGTCGCGCACCTTGCTCTGTAGGTAATTGGCCTTCTTCCAGCCAGCAATGACGCCACTCTGCTGATGCTGTGGAGGAAAATGGCGAACTTTCCTCGGCAGCCACAATCTGTCGACTGAAAATTGCAGATTGTTCTACTATATGCAATTTCTTATCGATACTGGAGCGGATGTTTCCGTCGTTCCAAAAGGATTAAAATCAGCCAGAGTAAAGCCTTCGTCTATCCAATTGTTCGCCGCTAATGGAACTGCTATTGAAGTATACGGTGAAGTGTTACTGAAAGTAAACCTCGGCCTCCGTCGTGAATTTGTGTGGTCGTTTCTCATTGCTGATGTCTCAACGGGTATCATCGGAGCAGATTTTTTACGGAAGTTTGATCTTCTTATTGACTTAAAACGTGGCCGCCTCATAGACAACACTACCAATTTAGAGTCACGTGGTTTTCTTACCAGAGATATTGACATTTCGGTGAAAACTTTTTTCCGCGGCGTCGCCATTTGTAGATTTACTAACTGAATTTCCACAAATAACACACCTCACCCCTATGGGTACAACAACTAAGTCTTCTGTTATGCATAGAATTGAAACGACTGGCCAGCCTGTATATGCTAGACCTCGAAGACTTTCACCAGAAAAATTCGAAGCAGCCCGTAACGAATTCGAACTTTTGATGAAATTGGAATATGTCGTCCATCAAGCAGCAATTGGGCTAGCCCTCTCCACATGGTCAAGAAAGCAGATGGAACATGGCGACCATGTGGAGACTATCGTGCTCTTAATGCTCAAACTGTTCCGGACCGATATCCGTTGCCGTATCTCCAGGATTTTACATCAATGTTACAAGGTAAATGCATATTTTCTAAAATTGATCTACAAAAAGCATTTCATCAAGTTCCTATACATCCGGATGATATTCCGAAAACAGCTATTACGACGCCGTTCGGAATGTACGAATTTTTATTCATGACGTTCGGTTTGCGCAACGCGGCTCAAACCTTTCAGCGATTGATACATGAAGTGTGCGTGGCTTAGAGTTTGTGTTCCCTTATGTCGACGACCTTTTTGTAGCGTCCAATTCTCTCGATGAACATAAACAACATCTGAGACAGTTGTTTGAGAGACTAAATGATCACAATCTGACCATTAATGTAGCTAAATGTGAATTTGGTCGCGATAAGCTCAATTTTTTGGGTCACGCTGTATCTGCTGAAGGAATTCGCCCATTACCTGATCGTGTACTAGCCATCCAAAACTTTAACCTTCCGTCGACAGTAAAGGAACTTAAACGATTCCTGGCAATAATCAATTTTTATCGAAGTTCATTCCTCATGCCATTGAAGCTCAAATTCCATTATTGAACATGATCCCGGGAAATAAACGAAACGACTGCTCTCCTTTGTCCTGGACTGACAACACTCTTGCAGCTTTCGATCAATGTAAACAACAACTCGCACAAGCCACCTTATTATCTCATCCTGCTAAATCTGCTGAGCTTTCTCTTTGGGTTGATGCCTCAGACATTGCCGCTGGTGCTGTATTACATCAAATTGTGGAGGGAAACGTTCAACCCCTGGATTCTTTTCCAAAAATTTGATAAAGCGCAGCTGCGGTATAGTACTTACGATCGAGAATTATCAGCAATATATTTGGCAGTGCGTCACTTTAAGTATATGCTGGAAGGGCGCAGCTGTCATATTTACCTGATCATAAACCCATTATATATGCATTTCGCCAAAAACTCGACAAAGCTTCTGATCGGCAAGCCCGTCAACTAGATTTCATAGGCCAAATAACTACTGACATACGCCACATAAATGGTACAGAAAATATCGTCGCCGATCTGCTGTCTCGCATATCGCTATACACACATTGCCTTCGATGGATTTTGTTGCGCTGGCAAATGATCAAAAAAATGACGAGGAACTCCGCAAGATATTGCAAGGTACAACTGAATCGTCGCTGCAATTAAAATTAATTGAGATTCCAGGCAGTAACACACAATTATATTGTGATTGCTCTACTAATCGTATTCGGCCGTATGTCACACCATCATTTCGAAATATTGCGCTGCGAGCGGTACATAATTTATCGCATCCTGGGACACGAAGCACAGCCAATTGATGACCGAAAGATTCGTTTGGCCAAATATTCGAAAAGATAGCATTGCCTTTGCGAGAAGTTGTATACAATGCCAACGTTCAAAAATATCAAGGCATACTCAATCACCATTATCCCAATACCCTTCTCCAGACGATCGATTTTCCCATATTAACATCGACATAGTTGGTCCTTTTCCAATCAGCAGAGGAAATAGGTACTGCTTGACTATAATCGATAGATTTACTCGATGGCCAGAGGCTTTACCTATTCCGGACATGACTGCTTCTACAATAGCTGATGCTCTAGTTTCGGGATGGATTGCGCGTTTTGGTGTACCGAAATATATTACTTCTGATCAAGGTAGACAATTTGAGTCATCACTCTTCTTGGAATTAAACCGCCTGTTAGGTTCAACTCACCTGCGTACAACTGCATACCATCCTCAAAGCAATGGAATCATCGAAAGATTCCATAGAACATTTAAAGCAGCTCTTCTCTGCCACGATAATGAACACTGGTGTGAAAATCTCGCAGTGATACTACTTGGCTTAAGAACAACATACAAAGAAGATATTAAAGCATCACCAGCTGAGATGGTTTATGGTACCACACTTCGTATTCCCTCCGAATTTTTCAACGATATTGGCGAAACAACAAATGAAGCTGAGTTTGTAGCTAATTTACGAAATGCCATGCGATCATTACGCCCCAGACAAACCTCATGGCATGGTTCTCGGAATATTTTTATTCCCACCGAACTAAAATCATGTAAATTCGTCTTTATTCGCAATGATTCCATACGACCAACACTTTCACCACCGTACGAAGGGCCTTATGAGGTTATGGATCGAACAGAAAAATCTTCAAGGTCAACGTGAAAGGTCGTACAGTATCTATATCAATAGACCGCCTCAAACCAGCCCACATCCTACAAGAATCTTCTGCAAGTGTTCCTGCTCCACCTACCAGTTCTTCTGAGTTACCACCGACTAGAACCACTCGTTCAGGCCGAAGAGTGGTGTTTCCTACCCATCTTCAACAGTACGTATCCTAGTCTGGAAGGGGAGTACTGTAGCAGCCCCTGTGCAGTTCGCGTGGCTCGTACGCAGAGTACGAGCTGTCATCAAGAGCTGTCAGAATTCCGTGGCGTGAACGACCATTCTGTTTGGCGCCCATTTTGAGAGCAGACCGATTTGGAAAAGTAAAAATAAAGAAAATTGAACTAAACGCTAAAAGTGTTTTCATTTTATTATAAAAATAACGGTCAAATTGAAATTTGGAATTGCTTGAATTTGACTCGATAATAAGCACAATACGAAAAGAGGATGAAGAGAAACGTCATTCTCCATACAAAATGTATGGAATACCCGGGTATGCTGGTTGCCAACTTACGTGGTAAAGTTAAAAAAATCAAATTAAAATACTTACAGGCTGTTGAAAATTACAACTTATGCACCAAAAAATCATAAATTAAATGTTGGGAGGCTACGGAAAATTTCAGGTCAATAAAAGCAATGAATCAAAAGTTATTGCAGTTCGAAGTTGAAAAAAATACCCGGGTATCCGGTTGCCAACTTAAAGGTTAAAAAGGTGGTCTGTTCTGCCCGGACGGTCAACGATCTCTCCTCGTAGAACGATCTGTCGATCGTGTCCTGCACCGCACACACACCTCTACAAGCACAATACAACTGCCATTGCGAGCTGTCTTGGTACAGCGTACAGGCACAGGGTGGTTGCCAACAGTAGTAAAAATATTTCAGAATTTTTGAAAGTTTTAATGTACTTTAAAAATAAAATCAACTCATACCCCTTACTTCTATGACTACCTACCCGGGGTAGGTTATACATACAATAAACGAATTTGGTTTCGGTTAGTCGTTAATTTTGTAATGATAACTTAAGACGGTACTTAAACTAAAGGTATGATATCTGCGAAGGAATGGCATATTATACAGATGTGATTTTGTATACAGTCATTATCCGACATACGCTATCTTACGGGACCGAGCACAATAGCGTTGAAAAATATCACCACATAGCGCGTGGCCACGGAGGTGAAAAATGTTGAAAATTTTTCGACTTTGTCAAAATTGCTTGTCACCTGCAAAAAAAACATACACAAGAATGACAATAAGCTTCAGCATCTGAATATCATCGATATTTTGTTTAAGAAGCACGCAATAGGTACATAAATCAATTATAATCATACATAGTAGCATTATTATCATAGCAATGGATCACAACTGCGCCAAATAGCTGTTTGTTTACGCTTTTTCGCGAACGTCAAATTTGTCACTTTTTCTCAACTTTTGTCAACCTTATTTCCTGGCTGCTCCAGGTTACAAAATGTTGACAAAAGCTCAAAAAAGTGACAAAAGCTCACGTTTTTGAAAAATTTGTCAGCATTTTGTCATTCTCATGGCCTTTCGCCTACAGAGTTATGCATAAATGTTGTTTGTTGTAAACCAGGTTACTTTTGCACAAATTGAATGCAAAATGCTTTAAGAACATAAGGAAGTCCAAAAAGAGCATACAATATTTCAAAGAATTAAAATAATTGCAAAAACACATGGAGCTGTCAAATTTAGAGGAATCGCGTACTGCGAATTCGCGTATATCAAGTATCGCGTACTGCGGATAATTGCTGTATTCTACAATTCCAAAAGTTTTCTAGCTCCTAATATTCTTCTAAAGTCACATAGATTGAAATGATTGTCCCGACAGTCGGGAAGACATGGCGGTGTATTAGTGTCATTTTAACTAATTGCTGTGCATTCAATTTACGAAACTAAAAGCCATACTTCATAATTATATGACATAAAAAATATTGTTATTATAGCTGCAAACAATAAGTTAAAGAGGCGAAAGAACTCCACAGGAGCCAAGGCTCTATAAACTGTTCAAATACAAATTCCATTATAAAATGTATTACCTACCCGGGTAGGTGGTCATAAAGATGAGGGTGTATTTTTGGTCATAGAAACGAAGGTTAATCCAACGTTATTTTGGAATAAAGATGCAACACTTACCCGGATAGGCGGTCGTACACATGACTGTTAAACATCCACCTACTACAAATATAGGCGGTCCCCGAGATACACCCCAAAAAGCCAAAATTGCTTAAGCAGCAGGCATCCCAGGTGGGTCTTTCAAACAGTGCTTAAGCAGCTTCCTTATGCCAGGATACCGGGGATTATTTTTCTTTGTGTTTTATTTCCAAGCAAGGCGTCATCAATGAAATAAACTACACGATGCATGTTTTTTTATTTCAAATTTTAATAACTCTTGAATTCCATATAATTTTAGATAGTCTACTAAAAAATCACAATCACTTCACTCAATAATACTTCTTCATTTAACTTATCTAACTAGCGCAGCAGCAATGCGATGTTAGAAGGCACCAGCCTTTGACACTTTGACAAGAGCCACCTCGTGCGATCTCATGCATTAAAAAGCTATTAAGTTCCGCAAAGTTCGATACACATTCTTAACAAGCCTTAAAGTTCTATCATGAACCCTACACATAGTGATAATCAGCCGCAAGGTTCCAAAGAGTACCGTGTGCTTGCTAAAAAGCGCCTTAGTTCCGCAAAGTAATTCTTATCTCTTAACCGTAGAGTTGGCAACCAGATTTACACACGTAAGTTGCCGGTTGCCATACCCGGGTATTTACACGTTTTGATGCAAAAATTTACGATTTTCATAGGTAAACAATGCTCTCTATATTTTAATGCTGTAAGCAAGTAATGCCGACCATATATTCTCTTCTATTTCATTTATTCATTAAGTTTTTTCAATTTATTATAAAAATAACGGTCAAATTTAAATTTGGAATCGCTTGAATTTGACTCGATAATAAGCACAATACGAAAGAGAGGATGAAGAGAAACGTCATTCTCCATACAAAATGTATGGAATACCCGGGTATGCTGGTTGCCAACTTACGTGATAAAGTTAAAAAATCAAATAAAATACTTACAGGCTGTTTAAAATTACAACTTATGTACCAAAAAATCATAATTAAAAGTTGGGAGGCTACGGAAAATTTCAGGTCAATAAAAGCAATGAATCAAAAGTTATTGCAGTTCGAAGTTGAAAAAAATACCCGGGTATCCGGTTGCCAACTTAAAGGTTAATCTGCCACAAAGTACGATATCGGAACGATTTTTCGTTAAACAGCCTCAAATCAGTTATAGAGTTCGAGCTGGCTATTTGGGACGGTACCTCTTATACGCAGATTCGGAGATACGTGGGTTTCAAAATTTGAGAATTCTTTGAGCAAATGGTACTGATTTGACACATTAATTGTAAATTGCCAAATAATTTCTGTTTTGATTGAATGTTAAAAACTATTTCAAGAGGACTAAAACTCTTATATTCAGTCAGAATCATATAAAATAATTCATAAACTGACTAAAACCTCTACTGGCAAAGTTACACGAAAATTAGTGATATTTTAGCTGGAAATCACGAGATTCGACTTACGCGGAAATTCGAGATACGCGGTATTTTGCGGCCATTTTTGGTACCCATTAAGGGTGGTGGCAACGCTGATCGGATGCGATTTATCGGACCAGATTTATATGGGATTTGACAGATAACGTCGGACGTGCGATCAAGGTGTTTATAAATGACAAGGTGAAATTGTTCAGAGCAAAATGACATTTCTCGACTTGACATAGCTCTTCCGGGGGCTCCGGTATAAAAATCGGGGAGGGCTGGTGCGGAGTAATGAAATTTATATGCAGAGAGTGACAGATGTCCCCCACAATGTCGCCCAGCAAAAGCAATAAAAATCAACCTTCTAATACATTATCCTTGCGTGCGATTCCGTTGTCCGACGTTATCTGTCAAATCCCATATAAAAATTTGACAGGCCGTCCGATAAAATCGCTTGCGAAAAAGCGTTGCCACCGCCCTAACCGATTATAGACTACCCAAGCTCCCGACCACGCTGGTTTTCGCTGGTCTTTTCGGGGATAATTCGTTAACGAATTATCCCCGAAAAGACCAACGAAATACAGATCATTTTCGGGGATAGTGAACACACGTGAAAGATGAACCCATGCAAAAAAGAGCTAAAAATAGAAATGAACATTCGGATTCACTCCCTCCACTCATGATCATGCTTCATCCTTGATGCTACCAACCACATCGCTAGTTCTACTTCGAATCACTTTGCCAGTTGCGCCACCATATTATTATTCATTATCGTGCTATTTACTGGTTTGTTTGTATGAAGGGGTACTGATACTAAAAGAATTAAAAGAAATAAATAAAACAATAAAAATAACAGATTACTATTAAACACGCATTTCTAGCAATGAGTAATGAGTTTGAAGTTATTGGAGCTGGATGTTTTAAAAATTAAATAAAACTTTAAATCATAAAAAAAACAATAAAAATGGAATTGAACTCAGGTCGACCATGGTACAAACATTACACCATTAACATTTGACCATAACTAGTTCATGAACATGAATTGTTATCTATCACTTTTAAACCCTTCAAATATAGTACAATGAACAAAGAGATGTGTAAAAGTTCATCGATGCGTGTGAGAGAGTAGGGCTGATGAATAGAAAGAGATGGCATGAGTTTGTGTTCATTATCCCCGAAAAATTTCGCTTGGGTATTCCCGAGTTACGCGGTTCTCGACTTAGGGTGGTGGCAACGCTCATCTGATGCGAATATATCGGACGCTTCTGTCAAACGCTATTTTGGCTGATATTGCGAAAATTTGAATGATTTGAATGGTTGAACCATTATAAAAAATAATTTCATATTGTTGCTACATAAACTGTATGATTACATTGACAGATAAAATATGATGCGACGATCCGACGGAATCTAAATTTTTTGATTCCGTCGTACGACGAAATCGCACTTCGACATTATCTGTCAAATCCCATATAAATCTCGTGCAATAAAATCGCATCGGATGAGCGCTGCCATGGGCCTTACGCGGATTCGGAGATACGCGTTTTTCTAATTTTGACAGATCAAACGTCAATTTTCAATCATTTTTTGCAATTTTTACTGATTGCATTTTTCACTTCAAGAATTGTCCAATGCAGAATAAATTGCATTTTTACCAATAAACCTATATCACTTAATAGTCAAAAATATCAGAATTTTCGGCAAGAATCGTATCAAATGAAATAGAAAGCGTATATAAGTACTAAATTGAATAAAAAATACCGAGCAATAAATTGTATTTTGGCCGAAACCGCGAAATTCGACATACGCTGATACAGACGGGGGTACAGACTAGTGGTGGGAGCTCGGAATCGGACCTACCCGATTCCGATTCCGTGTTCGAATCAATTCCGGGGCCGATTCCGATTCCGGAGCCGATTCCGGAGTTGGTTTCGGAGCCGATTCCGGAGTTGAATCCGGAGCCGACATCGGAATAGAATCGAGGATCGGAATCGGCTTCGGAGTTGACTTCGGAATCGATTCCAGGATCGGAATCGGCTCCGGAATCAGAACTTGACTCCAGAAATGGAATGGTTTGAATTGAAATAAGAAGTGTGGGAAGCGAAAAAAGTCCGCGAATCTCCATTGAAATAGATCATTTACAAGTAAATTTTGATTCTTTGTCGCTATCAACAAATAGCATCATTAGACCCAAACGCCTATTCCTATGAAGATACCCAAACGGACTCCGTTTCGAAGCCAATTCTGATTTCGGAGTCAATTCCGATGTCGGATCTGATTCTGATTCCGGAGCCAATTCCGATTCCGGAGCCGATTCTGGAGCCGATTCCGTAACTAATTCCAGAGCTGATTCCGGAACCAATTTCGGAGCCGTTTTCCGGAACCAGTTCGGGAGCCGATTCCAGAGTTGGTTCCGGAGCCGATTCTGAAATTGGTTCCAGAACCAATTCTCTAAACTGATTCCGGGCCTACTATCCGGAATCGATTTCAGAAAATTTCGGAGCTAGCCGGAATCGATTCCGAAGAAAACCTTTATTTTCCCCATCACTTTACAGACTTTATTTCGAGAACTGCCTGTACAGGCATCTACGACTCCCTCGAGTTACGACCAAGGTGGATTAAAAATATCAGGTGGTGAATAAGGGCCTCTGGGGGTCGCCATAGTTGAGGGACTTTACGACATTTAAAACCGTTAACTAATGGTTTCCGCACACAAAGCTTAGCAAATAGAAAAGATTTCTTTGTTGCTACAAGCATATTTGTGTATCTATTAATTTTATCGAGAAAATGAGATATATTAACAAAAGATTTGATGATTTGTTTATGCACGAAATGAAAAACCATGTGAGGAAGAGTTCTAATCTCACGTAAATTGTCCTTGCGGCTCGTAGATAATGAGGAAATAATATGAAAATTGAAAAAAAATATGATCTCTTAGTTTTTTCCTCAAAATGTCGAAAACATATTGTAGAATAAATTCACAGAATACCACACTTAAATTTATGTTTTATGTTAAATACGAGTGCTTAAAGCCCAAATATATTTTTAAATAATATTCATTAAAATAGGTAGATAGAGGTAGATTAATTATGAACAATTAAATAAATGTAAACAAAGTTTGAATCCTGGGAACCTTACGTCAAGAGACGAATTGTCAAAATACTCTAGATTCCACCACCTGATATTTTTAAATCCACCTTGCTTTTGGTCGAATTTAAAAAAAAATCATTCAAAACGTGCCAAAATGTGACCACCAGCCAAAATTATCTTTGGAGGTTAACACCACCCATTACATGCCAAATTACATGAAAATAAGCTATATATTAGCTTAAACTTGCGTGATTCGACTTACGCGGAAATTCGAGATACGCGTCCCCATTAATAGCGTATCTCGGGGACAGCCTGTATTAAGTTAATTTTTCTATGCGATGAAAACGCAATATTTTCTTGGAGCACTCGGTTCTACAATACATTTTCAATAATTAAATTTAGCAAAAATATAGATTGATTCATGTATGAAACAAAATTCTACTGTTCGATTCACTTCATGGGCAACCATGGATAGATTTAACAGCAGGTATCTACTTTAAAGCCGTTTCAAAGTAGCCTTTCGCACAAGCCTGGTTTCCCGAAATATCCTACTCTCTCGCTTTTATGTTGCAAACATATAAGGATGTGTGGTGCTTTTTCGTCGTTGTAGCTGAATAATTTGCTATCTCATTTACTCCGTAGTATCAAACGTAAACAAACATACGCGTGTTGGCATGCACATGATTTGCAGCGCCAATGTGAGAGACGGAGACAAAAGTCCGGTTTTGGGGCTCGATGTGGGCTCCAGAATTCATATTCCTCTCCACAGAAAGCCAAATGTTCACAGTACGGTCTTGGACGAGTCAGGAGTTATTCGTCGTCGCAGTCAGACGCACACAGCCTCCGTCGTGTATGGATGGTTTCACTCCCTCTGAAGGGATGATGGGCTTCATGTTCAAGCTCAGAGGCCGTCGCGTAGCGAGCTCTCTTCTCATCCAGAACTTTAATGTAGATTCCTTTAAAAATTGACGTTATTTTCAAAGCAGCACCATAGATGCAGTAATGTACACTCGTAACACTCAACATTGCTAGTCGACCGATTGGGTCACATAGCCGCACGTGGAAATAACATTGAATGCAGCGACTGTACCTCGCACGAACCAGAAATAAGCGAATTCGAGTTTCTTGCTACTTGCTGCGCAGAGTTCGGCCCAGAAAGTACTGGGTTTTCGTCCGTGGGGGTTTCCGGCGTAGAAGCCAGGGACAAGCATGGTGTTGTGGCGCGCCCACTTCATCTCTTCAACTCTCTTGCTGTCTTTCCTGCTTGAGCTCTTTGGCAGCTAAAATTTCTAAAGCAAAACTTGTCATTTATGAAATTCTGTGTGCGATCTTCCTTCAGCCCATTGGTACCTGCGTGTGCGTACGGGACGCCTGTGCACGTTCTGTGTACGTGTCCCAGACACATTGGGTTTCTAGTGTGTAGTAGTGTTTGTTGCATTCAAATCCGAAGCTTTCCCAAAGCAATCCAACCACCCGTCTGCGGGACACATGCGGCGTTGGAGGGTGGTATTGTTGGTGCAATGCGGAGCTCGCGTTGTTTTCAATGCAGGCTCTAAGGACACGGCCCTTCCATTTTAGCATGCCTTTGCTCCCAGAGTCGATGCCAAACGAAACAACTCCAAAATAGCTCGACAGGCCATATCACAGGTCCATGCGAACGAAATCGTTCTGGTGTGATCATGCTCTTATTTCGCTTTCTTCGCTTTGCCATGTGTTTCCTTCGATAAGTGCATCAGGACAGAACCATTCGTACGTTTCACGTACACAAGCATCTATGCTATTTTTCAACATTCAAAGTCAGAATTTACTTGCAATCCTACTTCTTGGATAGTTGGTGACTCGTTCTAGGGCTTCCAGCCAGTAGTGTATTGGGGTAAAATATCCCTTAAATATCCCCTTTGCTCACATATTTCACTTGTGAACGAACTATGGCAGAACATCTATCCATCGCCTGTATAATCAACGAGCCCCTTTCAATTTCATTGCTTGGTTGCTACAGTTTTCCTATTCTTTTTTGTCTATGTTTAGATTTAATCGCACATTTTGCTTGCAGTCCTTAATGTTTACTGTATTGTGTTTCCATATTGTGTACACAAATATTTCCCGATATCGCTATGAAGACAGACCAAGGAAATAGCGTATCTCGACTATTAGCGTAAGTCAAATGTTGAGTATTTTAGTTAAATTTGAGCGAATTTGCGTATAATTTTGCTCTAAGTGGTAGGTTTTAGCCACTAAATTAGTTATTTGATCTGGTTTCAAACTGAAGATTACAATTTTATACCTTTTTTATAAAGGTGATTTATTTTGCATTTGACAATTGATGTGTAAATCAGTATAATTTGCTCGAAAAACAGCCAATTTTATAAAATCGCGTACATCGAGTATGGCGTATATCGGAGAATACCTGTACTTGTTCAAAAATTAAATATAAAAAAATAGGTGGTTCCGTTAGCAGCATACACATATTAGTTGAGATTATGAAAATAAAATCTCTAAATAATCAAATAATTGGGGTTTTTAATGCCTACTTATCGTTGTAACTAAACCTCTCATACAAAATACAAAATATGGCAATTTATACGAAGACCACTTTTATCGCTTATCGTCAAACAAATTTGCATATCAGGACAATAAGGTTGACAGATCAAGAAAGTATGCGGTGTTATCGATTGATGTTTTACAATATCTGATATCTTCATAAAATTTAAGCATTATGTCCCAGTAATAAACTGATTCACAAATAATCGTTAGTGTTCCGTCGCTCTGAGACAAATATGCGAGCCCAGTAAGATGAACAATAATTACCATAATGGAAACTTTAGTATTCTTGTACAGGATGTT